>NW_009927296.1:0-28014 GCF_000696875.1 Nestor notabilis | reverse complement strand
TTCCCTACATACAGCTCAAAAAAAGAGGGAATAATAAAAATATTGCAACCCGGAATCAAAAGACTCTGCACACTGACATCTTCTTTGATAAAGTTTTATACGTTGCAGTTGTGCATTAACTTCCATTCTGACAAGCCCCATTCTGTTCTTTCCATCAATCACAGTGGCTCGAGAGGTTTTAGAAGGCCTGGGAGCTTGCTGAAAAGCTGAACTACGACCAGGGGTGCTGACATACCACATGCCTCTGCAGTGTGGCAACGAGCAGCATGTTCAGATGACTCACGTGAGACTTCATCCTGGAAGTCCTGAGGGGATTCCTGGCATGCCTGTGAGGCAGCCCTCTATGTCACTGCCAGGGAGAACCAGACTGGCCCACACCTCCAGTACAGACCTCTGTTTCCAAGTCTGACCTTCAGCTGTCAAAACTCACATTAATTTCAAATTTGGTTTATACGGCCCTGACTTAGGAACATTAATTTTCTGCTTCTTTTGGAAGAAGGGAGGAAAAAATAAAGTAGGACTATGACAGGGTACTCCTGCTGTTGATAAACCAGACAGAAAAAAACTTCATTGGTTACAAATGTGACTGAACAGTTGTATTTGCTCAAAACCAGCATTTTACTCTTTAAAGAGCTGAAAACATTTGTTGCCTGGATGCCAAACTTATTTCTCTAGAAACATGTATAAACAACCACTCAAAACAAGCATAGAGAATGCTGTCAGTGCGGGATGCCTGGGCTGCCCAGTGTCAGGCTTGGTCTGAAAAATGCTCTGCCCTCAGAGTTACAATGCCAAAGAAGGAACCAGCCATCTGAAACTGCCTGCTTGCAATCCAGTAGCTACTAGTGCACCAGACAGTAGGACCACTGTGAAGACCTTAATTGGTGGGGGAAAGGATTAATTGGCACACTCAGAGAGGAAGGAAAAGATGCGGGTGTGGATCCTCTCTCCAACTGTTCTAAGAATTATTTCGCTAAGAAATAATTCTTTCTTTCATAATTGAATGGGAGACAGAACCTTTTCTAGACTGGATGCATGGCAACTGGAATAATTTAGTGCGTGACCTCAATATCATATGAATGTTTATACTTCCCACCAAAAGAAGTGGGAGCCATGCATTTACACATCCTTCAATGAAAAAAAAAACCTGGAGAACAAGACTGTTCCCAGAAGGAACACGAAGAGACTTACCATCAGCCACACTAAGAAAGCTGGTCTCCTAACAACTGCCTAATGTAGTCTTCCCAATGAAGTAAGAAAAGGGATGCTTGTCGCAATCCATTATGAATTATTGATTGTTGTGGAGTTTCATATGCCACCTTCCTCTTACAATGGAGTGCACAGAGAAAACTGGGAGGCAGGTTGCCAAGCAAGCAAGCAAACATGCGAGTTGCTTCAGTTTGAGTCCCGATGGGCATGGAAGCATCAACAGAGGAGGAATATCCAAAAGCAGCACTGCTCCTGGGGACTGGGATGCCTGTGCTCAATGTCTGGGGTGAGGGAAGGAAGGGCAAGAGAATACAAAGTCTCTTATGCTGAGAAGACCCCAACAGACACGAACTTGTCTTCTCAGAAGTGTCTCAGCAAGTATGTTGAAGCCAGCAATGGGAAACATGAATTCTGTACCTCTCAGAAGTGAAGCTATAAAAGACTTTCCTCTTATGGGCTGGCTTGTGGCTCTTGATTATATTAACTTTCTGGCACACAGCCTTGCATAGTTTCATTTCAAAGTAAAACTTCACAGCTCCACATGTTCATTTTATTTGAGGTACTACTTACCATCCCCTCTTTAAATTAAAGTGTTCCCTTTTTGCAGTCTTGAGACACTGCCTTGTAACAACTGAAGTCAGACATGATACAGCGCGAACTTACTCTTCACATTTTCATAAAAGCATTTCTAATTTTGTGGCTTTCATCCAAACACATATTGACCCAGCAAACCAGATGGAAGCCAGAAGGAGCTGCTGTGATATAGTAGGAATTTAAAAAAAAAAAAAAAAAGAAGAAGAAAAAAGTAAAGTCTTTAAGAGGCTCAGTCAGAGACTAAATCTTAAAAGCTGACTAAATATACAGCACACATATTTGCATAACTGTCCAGGGCTCTTGCCCACTTGCCCAACATGAGATTGTGTGCAAACAGTACACTTCTGAGCAAGCAGTGTGTGCCATGTCACAGGTTTCTGTCAAGAAGCCAGTGAATGGGGGTCTCATATTTTACAGGTAATGAAGTTGAATTCAGCTGCATTTTGCCTTTTTTTCACTCACAGAGATGATTATATGTTATCCTAGAAAGGGACTAGAATATAAGATGGGAAAATCCAGTTAAAACTTCTTGAAATGTCAAACAATAAAAACCAGCCACCACTAGAGAAAAAATTATCACTCCTATGTATTTTTGAAGAATCTGTAATGCCATAGGAAAGGGAATCCTAAAAATCAGCCACAGGTCTCTGCATGAATGTGCCGTAGCTCTAGGAGCTAATGAAGGAGGGTTAAGATGCAGAAGGTTTTTCCAGAACAAAATTTCATCCAGAAGAGGAAGAACAATATCCTCTGGCACTTCCATATTTGAGACAGGTGACTTAGTTGCCTAAAGGAATGACAGTTTTTGTCTTAATCATCAACCAAAGCTTGAACATGCACCAGCAAGAGAAGAGGTGATGCTGCAGGCAAACTAAGCTCTTTGAAGAGTGTGCAGCAATGGTTAAAAATATCTCTTACATCTTCCACAGGAACAAATGTTACATGATCATCAGCTGACACCTATGGCCCACAGTGATTACAGAAGGACAATGGAAGTGTTGCTCATGAGCACTCCATTTTCAGTTTTACCAAGTTAAGAATCAGTTTTGCTTGCAGAAAAAATCCCCACAGATACAAGCCTAGTAAGAGTTTGAAGATGGAAATAGGTTAAGAAAGGTAACCAAAGGTACATACATTAATTATTACTATTAGTTTAAGCAAGGATATTGGATTCCCTGATTATGAGAGCTCAGACACCTTGTGAATATGTAGATGCCTAAATTTAGGTGACTTCATATCAATTAACTTATTGCTCAAATGTGAATTTCTACCTAAATCTGAGAGGCAGGTAAAAGATGCAGAAGCAGCTGAAGGGAAATCTGGACTGGTAAATTAAAATTTGTTTTGATATCTTCTTAAACTTGCTTCTATCTTTGTGAACACATGCTTTTAGAGATGCATATTATTTTAGTCTATTATCTTATGAGACAACAGACTACTCACCTAGCATCCAACATAGCATTCCTTATCTAAAAGGATGGTGGTCTTTAGAGTAAGAATGCTGTGATATCTTAACATGAGCCTTTATTCATAACACCCCATCTCTAGAAATGAAGTGTATCTCCACAGAAACTGCTTAGGTGGTTTTAAATAGTACTGCAGGAGTCAGAAGAAATGTTTTCTAGTTATCTGTGATAAAGAAAGCTCTCTGACTTGGCAAAGTAGATGTAATCACTTGTTAGGGAGTCTGTGACGACAAGCTGTGCTGGAAGGCACAGTTTGTTTCTCTTTTAATTTTTATTGTCTTATTTTACTTTATGCAAAGCACTGCATTTTGTATTTGATCTGCAAAAAATGTAAAGGCTTATGCAAGGCACAAGCTAGTGGAAGGTGTTATCACCTCATATGTGCAGTTACACTGCACTGTGGATCAAAAATATTTTCCATAAAGGAATGAGGTAAAGAAACTGACAGCCCTTAATCTGAATTTGGCTTTTGTCCAATATCTGGCATTACTGGAACAAAATACCCCTTCCCATCCCTAAGAACAGAAAGGCATTTGTTCACATACTAGTAGCATAGTAATGAAACACAGCATCCACTCATTAAAGTAGCAATTTCTATATTTAACTGCTTTTAGTTTCCAAAGTCTAGTCATTTTCAGTTCTGGAAAGACATCCAAATAATGATATCATTTGCTTCAAACAATAGAAAGTCTGGATACTATTCTATATATGGAGATTTTTTTTTAGTCTATTTATAAACCAAGCCAGTTATTTGACCTGTCTAGTTTACTCACCTACGTAAATTGTCAGACTCAGGAAACTTAAGAACATATTATTCTTAGTGATTGGCAAACTTTAGAAGTTGCTAAATTATATTTCAGATCTGCATCCAGTAATTTTGAAAACTCATCTGCACCTATTACACTAAGAACACACCAACCTGCCAACGTAGGAAAGATTTTTCTTTCGAACCAGCAGCAATGCAATTGCATTAGCCCTGCTTGTGGGGAAGCAACTGATAGAAACCAGCCATACAGCTGTTTGCATGGCTCTATCATCTGTACTTGTTCAGTACAGTGCAACAGTGCCAGGGTTTCCCAAAATGTAAGCATAACCACCGAGATGTTATTCCAGTTTCATGTCTTCTATAACTACCTTAAAATGCTTGACTGTGTACGAACTTTATTTATAAACTGAATTAGTTACTGAGTTTTCCTCTGAAGAATAGCTGTTTACAGCAATAACCTGCTGACCTGGTTCTTATGCACTTAGGGATCCTAGGAGAGGTTTTTTTTCCGCCTTGGGAGGGGTGAGGTTGGTGATGGTTTTTGATGACCTTTTTTAATCCTGTTGTGATTGCAGAATCAAGTATAGCATAGAAAGAAAGAGAGACAAGTTTAAGTTCTTCCTGCAGAATTATTTACTAAATTGTAATTAGAATTATACACCAAGAACTGGAAGTATGGAGCTATCACTGAGTGCGTGATTTGAAACGAACAGATTTCCACACATTAACCAGTGATGGCACAGACCGACAGACACTGTTTTTATCATACATGCTGATGGGTAAGTCTAGTCCCATATAACACTTACAGACCTGGCTCACTTTTCAGAGCTGGCTGTTAGAGCAATGATTATAGTGGAAATATTAAGTGTGGAAATTTGCTATGCAATTTTTCAGAACTGCTTCTTGAGACTGCACTAGTATTTCCTTAAAAGTAAGAAGAACTGATAAAAGATTTGAAAACTGGAAAAAGAACTGCGTTTGATGATGGAATAGTTTACTTCTAACTGCTTGGTCAGATGCAACCCACACAATTTCCTTTCTATTTCGGTCATTAAAAAGCCCATGAGAATTAGGTTTCTTACTGACCTATTTGTCTTTCCACTTTAGATTTCAAAACTCCTTCCTGAGCCATCTTCTCTCTGCTCCAAGTCAATCAGTGCTGCCACTGGTAAAAGCCTTGGCTTTACAGCAGGTTGTTACAGTGGGTATACTAGATAAAGAAGGTATCTTAGGGGATCTTACGTATCAGGACTATGTGAAAGTTTCACTATTTGCAATGAGGTCAAGGAAGGTAATCTAAAATACAGAAGAAGGTGTTCAGAAAAAACATTGATTTCTTCCTTGTGGGTATAATGGTCAACTATTAGTGACAAGCTCCTCTCTCACCCATACACTTTTGATTAGCAACATCTCTGAATGTATTTTGCCATAAAAGAAAAGAAGGGACCTGTGAAATCTCATTTTTTTTATTTTTTATTTTGCAAATAAGATGTCCCAATGTGCATAAGAAACACCTGAAAAATTCAAACAGAAGAATAGTAAATTGTGCTCATAAAACTTACATGATGTATTCCAATTCCCACTTCTACCAAAAAGCAGTTTTAGTCTCTTAACTGCTCAGAAGACAAAACCTCAGTATAGGTTTTGGACAAAAGCTCAATATTTTCTGTATTTGTATGTGTAGAAAACTGGAATGGCCAAATTAAATTATCCTGGATAGTAAAAAATAAGTAAGAGCCAGGTTTTTCTTTGGGTATGTTTTTTTCATCCTTCATACCTGCTTCTACATAAATTTCATAGGAGGAATGAAAACTTTTTTTTTTTTTTTTTTTTGAGGGGTGAGGTTCAATTTCCTTCAAAATATCCCATTGACTATACAAGAGCATTAGCCTCACAGTAAAATGTTGGCTCAGGAGAAGATAATTTAGAATTTACACATACCCAGAATAAGAAAGAACGGCTCATGTTTCCCATATGTGCCACTGACCTGTGACTTAAAACCTTCTTCTGTTCAGTTCCACAACCAGACTGATTTCTGCAATGTTGCAGAACTGAGTTCAATGCACTTTCCCAGAGCCGCCCAATGAGTCACTGGTTCAGCATGGTCTGGGACCCAAGACCTTCCTGCCTTCCAGTCCATTTCCCTGACCAACAGACAAATACTGTCTACATTGCTGCAATGTCTTGCGGCTCAGTCTCCACACCAAAAAAGCTCTTATCACAATACAAACAACTAACATACCGAGATTATAAACAACCAAATATCAAGCTTCTTTAAACTGACTTAAGTGATGTCATTTGGCTTCTCTTTCACATCCTTTTTCATTATATGCTTGTCTTTTCTGCAAACGGATCTACAAAAATCCGGCAATGTTCATGCCTTGGCCCTATGGAGTAGAAAATAGACAAGAATAAAGTAATGAATACACCTAGAGTTCACTGTATCAGAAATTAGGTGAGCGTGACTCTTAGAAGAGGTAGAACAGACCCCGCAGTGCTCATCAAATGCAAAGATCTTAGCAACTGGTAACTGATGCTTTATTCAGAACATGTGTCCTGTATAAATTGTATACCCCACCTAACTCAAGAGCGGTAACTCTGAATGAGAAATCCAGCAGAGGCAACAAGCAGACTGAATGTATTATTCAGCCTTCCCATAAGGAGCTTTCTATGACACTCCTCGTAGGTGATGTTAGTTCAAAATGCTGATTTTGAGCCAGATGCCCAAAACCCAAGAATATATCTTAGAAATATTTTATTGGCAATGGTGTGGAAATAACCTGGGACTGCAATGCTCATGCTAAAGGGTCAGAATACTGCTCAAAAAAAAAATAAAAATCCAAGTTCTAGCTCCTTGCTTGCCTCCCTGAAACTTCACAGATTGTATCTCATGCCTCTGCTTGGAACAAAGACCAGTAAAGAGACTGTTGATATCTTGGCTGTGTACCACCTCATTATGGCAGCGGTCAGGCCTCTCTAATCTCCCAAATATAAAAACTCAGTGGCTTTTACCTGGCATAAAATGCAAGACTCTGCAAAACTTTAAAGCCTGCTAGAGGAAAATAGCTCTCCACATGGAGACTGAGGAATCAGGACTCTAGTGAACTATTATCATAGATATGCCTCAACCACTGCCAAGACTGTTCTCCAAGGTCCTTTGCTCTCACAGTCAAAGCCATAGCTTCATTTTCAGGCATCAGAAGGTAACAGAAGAATCACATATTTGTCTTGTCTTTGTTTTCCTTGATTGTGGAAAAATCAGTATCTATGCCACATTTTGTGGGCAGGATAGATCTCAATGCAGTAAAATTCTGGAAAGAGTCCACTACATTTCCTGTCCTAGCAGAATCCTCACCATTTACTTTTATAAGAGAGACTCAATGCAAGACCTGCTGAAAGCAAGGTAAACTGGTTTCACTGCTGCCTCTTCACTAGATCTTTTCTTCTGTGTTTTTTTCCACAGCCTCTAATAAATTATCCCAATTTATTTTTGAAAGGCAGGTCTTTTCCATTAGAAGGTAACAGTACTGACACATGCTGGATCAGTAATGAGGTTTCCAGTCCTATCCCACTTTGTCAGCAACAACTGTTGTTCATGGATGGATCTCATCAAGCATGCATTTGAGGGGCTGAGCACTGACTGTTCAATGCCTACAAGCCGCATAACTAGAAACTCATTTCTCAGTCTAATGAGATGAGCCATGGTCCCCAGAAATTTCTCACTCTCTGTTGTTTGTAATCTCTCCCCTGTTGCATCCTGAAAGGTAAGAAGAGGGTTTCCCTAGACATCAGATCCTGGAACCTGTTTAACTGAATTGGAAAGATGCTAAAACGAGTCTTGAAGGCATTTACTCCAAACCTCATCCTCTTTATTTCTTTAGTGTGTACTTAAACACATGCAAATGCAATTCGTTTTCCAGGTGTGAAGTATAATAGTTTTTCTTCTTGGTCTTTTTCCTTACTTTTCTATGTCTTCTGATGAACTGGGTTCCACTCAGGCAACAGCTTCTCAGTAGTAGGAGACCTCAGAGCAGCAGCTTTGATTCAATTTCAATTTTGCTGCTGAACTACAATCTTCAGCACAGTTGGACAATTCTCTGCAGCTCCCAGTTTTCATGGCAACAGATTCAGAATATTTAATCTGCAGTTCTCATATCTGATAACCCAAGCATAATATTTCAATTTCCCCAGACTTTTTTGACTATTGCCCATTATCTTTCTTATGCATACATGTGCTCTATCTTCTCTGTACAATGCTTAGGTCACCTTGGAGAACTCCTAAAGTAGATTACAGTCAAACTGACATTAACCTCTGTTTTGTGGCATTAGTGATGCCTGCTGTCCACTCTATTATGCAGAACATTAGCTTTAGTGCTTCTTCCTAGTGGTGTTCTGTGCTTCTGTATTACACACGAGCCAGAGATTAGAATCTGGGTCACCACTGATACAGCTGGTCAAGATACTAAGAATACGGGCATGGCAAAAGCAATCCTTGAAAACCTTGATATAGTAATAATAAAGCCCCTATTATGGATAAGGGTATCTATAGCAACAAACTTGTCAGTATTTCTTGTGACTTTCTGATGTCCCGATTCTTCTTACTCATCCCCCAAAACTATTTTCCAGTGCAAACAGCCAGTAGGTCTGAACTCTGTTGTCCCACTAAATTCATCTGTATCCCTTTATCATAGAAACTGAGCCTCTTGTCGCGTACTGGAGAACTTCATCACCATCAGAGAGTGTGATCTTCTTGGCTGTGAATTCCTGCTACTATGTGACTGGGAACCCATGGCAAATGAGAAAGTTTTTTCTGCTTCTGCTTATTTTATTATCTCTAGGTAACTAAGAAAACACTAGTTCTTGTGTTTTCCTCATTAAATCACAGCAATAATATAAAATAATGTAAAAAAATACTCTTAAAATCTCACAATAGCAAAAACACTCATCCTCCACACAAACTGAACTCCTATAGACCGAAAGCCCAGTATGTTAATCTTTGTAAAAAACCCACAACAAATGTGACTATTACCCCACGATGGTAAGAGTCACTCTCCTGTCATCTTTTTCTAGGAACAGGAGACCTAGATGAAACATGACTACATGCTGAAGACAACACTTTATGACAGATACTTAAAAAAGCAATAGGATGCTACAACACAAAAAAATGCTGGGTCTTGTATTTGACCAAAAATACACATTACTAGTCACCCATGTTTCTATCTTATCTTTTTTAAGCAATTCTGTCCTTTCAGGGAGAAAGCAGAACAGTGTTGTCATGCTTTGCTGTGTCTATATTGCTAGGAGTAGCTGGCACAGCTGGCAAAAGGGAGGTTAACTTGCATCTCACTTCTCCACCACCCCTACCGCCCCCCATCCCGGGAAGGCAGTAGGAAAAAGGAATTGTTCTTCTGAATTGCACATCCGTCCCGTCTCCTCTTGGGAAGAGACAGCTATTTCTTATCTTGGCTGTTTTACATCACCCAAATGTGAAGGGAGAGTTTGAAGGAAGGAAATCCAAGAAAAGACAGAGAGACCTCTATGTTTCAGAGCACTGGAGGGAACTGCTGTCTACGTACCAGAAGATGGCTGGGGAGCTGGTGGTGGCGGGGACAAGAATGCTGTAGGTAACGATGAACTAGAAAACCCCCAGCAATAGAAAAACAAAACTTTTTGGTGAAAAGGTGATCTTTGATCTGCTATCTGCTCTACACTCTTGAAAAAGACATTGAAACAAACATCTTTACGTTATTTCAGCCTGCAAACTTCTTTTTGATAGTGATTGTCCTCTGAGATCATAAAGACAAGATGTGGCTGTCTATGTTATTCATGTCCTAAAGATAGAAAGGAAAGAAAAACATCCTTTTTGCACTGTTCTAGGACACACTGCCCCTGGAAATAGGGACTTCTGTCTAAATCTAGTATATATAATGTCATTTGGTAATACTTGAACAATTTAGCCTTCCCTCTGGGGATCATAAATGAACACATGGGTTTTCAGAGAAGACATAAAGAAATGTTAATTATTTCATTTCAAAGAAGCTCTTTTTAAAGGACATAGACTTGAAATACGTGAGGGGCAAACTTACTTAAAAAGATCTGGAGTTAAAGATAAGCACCCAAAATAGAGAGTACTTATCTAAAGCTTATCTGGACTATTTGATGCTCTGTGAAATGGTACCAGAAATCCTGTACCAGCAGGCCTTCTGCAGTAATGTCAGAACTTCCTTTCAGGCTAGAAACTTGATCTGTTTGGTGGCATTTCCTCACCTCTGGACCTTGTGTAATGCTGACAGCGTGGCATGAGAACACAAACCCCAGTAACTTAAGAAATTCCCATCATGGAAGGGCTAACCAGGCACTTCAGAACTCAAAACTCCTCATGCAGCAGTGGGGGCTTGGACAAACTCAGCCAACTTCTCCTGTGAAAACAGATGGTCTGAAGAGCAGCTCTTTCCCAAGAACTCCCACGGACAGAGTCCTCTCTGCAGCGTAGAGAAGGAGCATCATCTTTTGGCATCTGCTAGCAAGGGAATAATGGACCAGGCCTTACCAGGCTTAACTAAACATCTATTTGTCAGCATTTTGGGCCTTTGTGTTAAAAACAACCTAGTTAAAAAGTGTGGAAAACGGTGCATACAAACACATTTGCAAAAACATAGGCAAGTTCCCTGCGGTAAACACTGTCCTAATAAATTGCTCTGGTCCTGAGAAGTGGAAAAATGTGCCTATGTGGGAAAACAGATTCCAAGCCGATTATTTTTTCCTTTCTTATTATCTTTAGGAAAGAAAGAAGACTTAATTCAGTAAACCTGTTCTGCGTGGCTGGGGCTCTGCGTGGATCCCTGCACTGCTGCACTTTCTGTAAAGGACCAGAAGCACCGCTGTGACAGCTGTATGGCATTGGAGAGACCAGAGAAGGGCGTAGTCAGGAAGCTGGCTGCCAGCACAGCACCAGCAGCGACTAATGGCAAAACCACTAGTGGAGCTCAGCGCAGCACAACACGTGTGGGGATTAGTTCTGGAGCAGGCTTGGCTGCAAACAGCACCCACTCCCTGTGAGACCTGGGCACCCTGCTTCTGCGGATGGACAGGGGACAGGGTGAAATAGCAAGCCACCACAGCCATCACCCCCAGCTCCTGGAGGATGGTGTGATGCTGTGAACATACTTGGTGATGGCAGTTTTGCCTCCTGCTGTGGATTACTTAGGTTTTCCAAAATGATGTATGATTAATTGGGAGGAAGAAAGAACAGGGAAGTGTAAAGATTTATTTACTTAGGCCCTTTTGTTTGATTCATTGTTCCTGTGGAGGGAAGTACTGCTCAATAAGAGAGTGTAATTTAGATGCCAGATTTCTGGGTGGAGGCTCCAATTGGTGCAGTTTGTTTGGCTCTGCAGGGTTGGGGTTTTTTATTTGGTAATGGAGAGTTAAAACTGATCCTGATCTACTCTGCTTCTTGCCAGAGAGGTTCCTGTCATGTTGAATTCCTTGCTGGGTTAGACATCAGTCTACCTGAATGATGTGGGCAGATATGAACCTCTAAAGAACCAATGCATACAAGCAGGTATCAAATCTAGAAGCATAGCTATCTCGAAACATAGATGGACGTGAAGTGTAATTTATCACTTGGATAGGTCAGCCAGGAGAGGCTGCTATTGCAATCACATTGTTAGATTACACTGCTGTCAGTGGAGTACCTCTATGCAAAAAACACAAATAGGGAACAGCACAGGCTTTGCCTTTCTGGCTTTGTCTTTAACAGCTTTTGTCAGCAAAATGTATACATGTAATCCACAGATGGTTGGACTGCAGACCTGGCTAAAGATTGCTTAAATAGACCCTTACACTTTAGCTAGGTGACTAAAAGGATGCAACTGAGAAGGCAAAATGCAACACTGTCCATTAGTTCATAATAGTAAACTTATTTGTAAACATTAAATGCCATAATAATATTATTCAAGTACATGCTTACATAGTGCATGTTTTTGAGGTTTTAGTTTTGAGTGAGATCATCTGAACTGTGCTAATTTATTCTCCAAATTCATTCAGATAGATTGCTTTTTAGTTCTCGGTTTTCCTTTTTGGAAAGAAATTTCAATGAAAACTGAAATTCCAGAAGAATTTATTCTTTTTTGGTAGATATAGCTGTAAAAACATGCAGAATTTTCTGCTTTCCCATAATAAAACTTCCTTGGCCTCTAACACCAGAATTTTTCATTTCTCGGACAGCAGAACACGCTAATAAAATATTTACCATCTAGGAAAGACATTGGCAGTGTTTTTCATATCATCTGCATTTTGACTCCAGGACTTCTCAAGAGCTGAGTATGGGTGCTGCATGGACAACTTTCAAAAACTCGGCAAATAGTGCTTGACATGCCACAGGAGGTGAAGAGTCTGTGAGCGGAACTGCTACTGATCCTCACCATCCCCGTGCGCCTTGCACCACATCTGCAGCCTGGACATCACATTCCAGCTTTGATAAAAGCATCTTCCCTGCCCATATTGCTACAGTTGGTCCAAAAGCTTTAATTGCTTGTAATTTGCCGTGCTGAAATTGTGTTAGTGTCAGTCACTCTGTTTCATCCTGAAGAAGCTCTGTTTCCATAACGTAGTACCTGTGGCACATAGTTTGTAGTGTGGTTCAGTCCCTGAAGCTCAGAATGTGTACTTTGCATTTGCTCGCTGCAGGGCTGATGTCTATCCTGTCTAAATACCTCTAGCTGCAAACTGTAGCTTCTGAGGAACTGATCAAGACCAGAAGTACCAAACATTTTCATTATGCTGGCTTTTAATAGCACATTATGCTGCTTCTGGTAATTCTTAAGATGAAAGTTTAATAGAGTGCCTAAAAATGCATGTATATGCTTTCTGCTCTTTTTTTTTTTTTTAAAATCCTTAAGCTCAAAAATAGCAAAAAGTAATTGTGTGTGGTAGGAGAGAGCAACAACAGTATCAAAATACATAAAAGCCTTTAGTTAGACAAGGCAAAGTTGGGAAAGATTATTTATACTGGTGTTAATTTTGATATTTTTTTTGGTATTAAAAAAAAATGTAAACCTACAAAGGTTTTTGCCAACTTGACTACATGTTTTAGCTCTATACAGTCAAGTCAGAAACAGTTACATGAATGCAACATGCTTTCAAAGTAAATACAAAGCATAGAAAATTTCAGTATCAAAATGATAGATCACTTGAGTTATTAATTAATTCTGAGTAGGAAAAAAATGTTTTTCAGATATTTTTTCATAAATAAGCCTGAAACGTGGCTTCCTTTCTTTTAGATTAAAAGTAGCACACACCTTCAGGAAAACAGTAGCAACAGAAAGGTCAGGCAACTTTCTTTTCTGTGCCTCCATACAGAGTCAAGGCGCCTGTGCTCTGAGACTCCTCTGCCTCAGGGAGGCTTGCCCAGCTCCGCTTTGCTAGGCAAATCTGATAAGACGTGCGTCGCATTGGCAGGGCTGCAGGCCATGAGGAGCAGTAAGGCTGTTCCAGCTGTCTCCCAAGCACAGCTGGAGCCTGCAGACACTACTGCTGTAGCACAGCCTTCAGCATCAGATTGCTACTCAAAAGCAGAGGAGCATTAATGGAATATGAATGGCAGTTTTGGTATCACTTAGCTACCTGATCTTGCTGAGACTACAGCTTTTCCACAGAGGGCTTCAGTCTTGTTTCACTAAAATCCTTTCCTGAAGTTTTTTCTCCTGATACACAACTGCTCCCTTTCTTTAGGACATGGCAACACCTACCACACAAACAAAACAGAAGGTACCACAAGCAGGGTGTGGAGCAGGTTTCTGGCTAGCAAACAAGAACATTCTTCACTTGCTTTCTCATTTGCAAAGGAGTGATACTTCTGAGAGCTCTCAAGCCTCTGTTATCTCTGTGACTGATTCTTGGTGAACAGACAGCAGCAAAATGAACTTTCCAGGGTGGCTGAATATAAAATAAATGTGGGTTGCCTGGACGAGAGAGCAGTACCATCACTACTTATCTTGTTATGACAAAACAAGTCAGTGTATTTGTCATTCTTTACTTGATAAATGGAAGCATCATTTATCAAGAAGACACAAGGGGTACGTAAGGACATAACATAACTTTCTTCCATTTCTCAAAAACAGCAAAGCTAAGTATCTTCTCTGTAAGTGTGGCATATTCTAAGATTAGAAAAACAAAGTCTGCAGAAAGGTTTCTGGGACTTAGTTTTCTAACTAAATAATGGGAAGAATGGTTCCCTCCATCCTTCCTGTTTTCCTACATGTCTAACTGTCAGCAGGTAGATGGAACAATAGCTGTAGTTAAGAAACAGCTGAGTTACATCCAGTTAAAAAAAAAACAAAGAAAGAGAAGCTACTGTACTGAAAGAAACTGAACTTCAGTGTTAAAGTAATGTTACATAGGGGCAATCCCAGATTTGCTTGAATGATGGCAACATATCTTGCTTTCACAAGTGGGTATATCCTCTGAATTCAGAAATTAATTCGAATTCACAAATTCAAACCTGTGCAATCACTTCTTTTACTCTCTTGCTATATATACACTTGCTCCCGTAACACCCTAGCTCCAGCATCCTCAGCTGGAGCTACAGACACCCTATTGCCTTCTTTGCAGTACATCCACGCTAGAGGCAGCAGTAGAAATAGGTGCTTCTGATTTTGCCTATGTGCAGATGGTAACTCAAGTGAGCAGAGCTGGGAGCTGCCATCACTGGCCAGCAGATGAATACTACTTTTAAGCAGTGTGGTTATATGGCTATTTCATAAAATAAAATACTCTGGGAACCACATAGGAGACTGCAGCAGAAAGAAAACCAGAAGTTATGTCCATTTGTACTGAAAAACCCCCACATTTGGCTCCTTAATGCAGCCCAAGTTATGAAGAAGAGGTCAATCCTGGTTAAACCAGCCTGTCTACAGGTTGAGCTTTGGTATTAGAGACCAGGAATCCTGTCACCTGTGTTGGGCCATGAAGAGAAAATGTTCATCAGTGCTGCTCCCGAGACCTGCGTGTGGGAAATCCACAACAATAAAGTAGATAATTTACAATATTCATGCTATATAGCTACCATAAAGATGAGATAGTTGTAACAGAAAGACTGGGTTGGAGAGAAAAATGACTTCTAGAAAGCAAAATTAGGAAACCTAAAATCTCAAGGAACACATTAAAAAAACCCAACAAAACTATCATTTGACTGCTACTCTGAATCTCCTGACTGTACTAAAAAAAAAGTCACATAGACTAACTTCTTTGCTGCTGCTTTTTCTTCAGCAGAAGTATGCAAAGTAGCTTTAAACTTATCTCTTATCTCTACGCTTGCTGTATATGGAATTTTCCAGAGGAATTTGTCTAGCAGATGTTTTTAACTAGAGTTGGTTAAAAACATGATGAAGCCCCAGCAGGGAAAATAAATAACAGTGTTGTGACACTAGGAACCCAGTTGTCATCATTAATGATGATAAAAGGTAATTGCCTGCCCTGAGCAGGAGTGTTCTGGTGGTCTCAGTAAAATCTAAGATGGAAGAAAACAAGCTGGACTGATTCAGGGAAGCATGAGTATTGCTTCATACACCTTTCAAATTATAACAAGCCTTGATCAGTTATTCACCAGTCTTCAGTATCAGATTTAAGGAGCACTTGCTATGTATCTGGAAAATAAAATATCTGGAAAAAGAAACTGCCTCTCATCCAACTGGAAACTAAAAATGCAAGGCTAGGGTCCTTGGACCTTTAACATAAAAAGTATTTGCCCTACAGAGTAGTTCTTACAGTCCTGAAGATAGTCACAAGGGCAGGGAGGGAGAAGGAATTGGGCTCTCTTCACATTTCATCCTACCCATGCAGCTTGTTTCTTCCAGGCTGAAGAAAGAAAATGCCCGGAGGAAGAAATGGGAAGGAAATTCTACAGGGAATTTTGCAAAGAATTCTCTCAGTTTTCTCTCAGAAGAAGGTGATCTGAACTCTTAAAGATAAAATAAATGCTCCATGAAGCTTCATGTGAACCAACTTCTTGTCAGAAAAGCCTGCTTTTCTACAGGCAACACTCTTAAAAGTTCCTACGGAACAATTTAATATAATTAGTTCCATCCAATCTGTGCCACTCCACCACTGATGTGCTGTTTTTGTAATACCAGAAGCAAAATCGAGCATGACTGAACTCTTTTCCTGCAATGTCATGTTGCTATACAAATAGTAAGTGGCTTCAGGCTACAATATCATGCTGCCCTTTGAGTCCAGGTTAGCCTCTGTGGGGTGGCTGCAGTCTCGGGCCTCTCTGGAGAGGCAGTGAATGGACACTGTGGGTGGTAGGTTCCCACAGTGCTAATGGTCACAGAAAAAAATGAAGCCAGACAGAGGGCAGGGAAGGAGAAAAAAGAAAGTAGGACCAAGAAGTGGAAATCTATTATATGTCCTCAAAGCTCAAAGGTAAAGAGTAAACAAAGCACTATTATTCCTTCTGTTGCTGCTTTTTTGCCTTTTTCTTTTTTTTTTTATAGTTCATTTTCTCAGTGTTGTTTTTTCTTTTTAACTTTAACTTCTTTCATCTTCCTGTCTCCTGATCTTTCTTTAGCAAAAAAATACCATGTTGAGATGCACTCAGGCTTAAAAACGATTAAAAGAACCCCACTGTACTTGTCCTCCCAAGTGTCCCTTTGTGTGGAGGCACTTCCCTGCTTCCCTGCTGACTGTGGACCGGGGTGTTGAGCCAGGTAGCAAACATGTGGCATGGCACACCCCACTTCAGCAGGCATGTTACCTCCTCCACTTGACCGCGAATCACCGCAGAGTGTGGAGCAGGGGTGTCACACATCCATTCTTTGGGGAGCCCCCAGCTCCCTGTCCCCTGGCACTGGGCGAGGGCTGAGCCAAAGCTGCCTCAGGAAAGCCTGCAGCAGATGCTGATAGCTGCAGGCAATGGGCAGCAGCTTTCCCCAGTGGACAGCTTGCCCCGGAGATGCATTTGAGAAAGTGGAAGATGTACGATTGCAGGGAAACACAGCTAACTATGCCCTGCAGGTTCATTACAAACAGAAACCTCACAGCAATAAATAAAAGTGCCTGGGGATTTAACACACTTGGAGGCAGACTGGAGTCCATGCTAACATGCACAAGCCAGCAGTATTTTCTAAAGAATAAGTGGCTATGGATACCTGGAAGATCAGGCACACTGCTGAGACACCTCAGAGGGGCCTATTTGATACTTATTGCTGCCTGTGCAATGAGGGAAGAGACACAGACATATCTAGAGGACAAACAGATTCAGCTGTCATGCCTTTCAAGAAAACCAATGTGTAATGCCCAGCAGGTACCTCCTCCCCTGCCATCAGCCCAGACCTGCTGCAGAGCCCTTCCATGGCTAAGACTGGGTGAGGGGAAGCCAAACCTTTTGAACACCTGACTTCTCTGAAGCATCTCACCTTGGACATCTGCTCTTGGCAGTACTTTGATGATTATGAAGGGAAAAACCTTGTATAAATGAGTTTATCAGGTCAACAATTTACATCAGCAAGTAACTAACAAGATTTTCAGGTATAGAGTTCACTTTTTCCTGGCAATGTGGAGAAATTCTTGGTTTAGCAGCCAGCAAAAAAAGGGACGGATGTATGGCATGCATCAGAAGTATGAAAAGGAATGTAAGGAGTTAGAAATGCGTACCTGATGTCTCAACTTACTTGAGAAGTACATTTTTCTGTCCTAAGTGTAGGATTAGTTTCTGCAGCAGAGTTTCCAGGAGATCCTATTATTATATCATAACCATTAAATTCACAGTACTTGAAGGAAGGCTTCCTTCTCTTTCTTGAGACACCTCCCAACAGAACCTGGCACTGGAATGCTTGACTCAGTAAATACTTATTTTTGGTAGTATAGCCTTCCTTCCAGCAAATGTGTGACCTTTGGTTATTTTTGCAAAAGAAGAAATTTGGAATTATCTATCTGCATAGTATTGTTTAACAAGCTGTGAAAAAAAAAATCCCTAAAGGAAGACTTTGAAAGTTACTAAATTCTGTGAGTTATTAGAGTGTAATTTAAGAAATTCACAGAAGGGATCACTTTCCATGTAGAATGAATGGTATGTATTATACAAGCATGTACATACTGGGAAAACTTACAGCTTGATTAACCCACTAACTTCGTCCCAGGCAAGATAACCTTTCAGAAAATACCTTCTCTACACAGAAAGTAGGACCACAACCAAAAGGTGGACTCTTATGAATAGGTTTTAAATAGTCAGTAAAGCCATAAATGCCTTTACTGTGTGCTTCTTCATGAGTTCAGACAAAGATGTATAAATTCCAATATATGCTAAAATGACCATTTCTAAAGAAGCAAATACTTGGTTGCATGGTATTCTTATAACATGGAGCCATCAAACAAACTCTTGATTTCAAAAACTCTAAACTCAAAAGAGGAAAGAGCCCTTGAAACAACTGTATCCAGAGACATGGACTTACTTTACAACATAATACATGCCAGTGAATGGCAACAGTAATTTCGTCCTTTCAGTCCAAGAACGGCTGCACTTTCTAAGGATACTGATTGTTTCTTTGCATTATTTTATCACAAACACCCCAGTTAGGTAATACATAATCTCTTCCTATTCCCATTGTCATCCTTTGTAAACTTAATTAAAGTCTAACTGGAGAGAATTGTTTGTAAACAGTTGTAAACAATTCTCTTCAATGGTTTGACCTCTTTTCCTAGGTATCAAGTATCACAGTTTGAGTTTCAGTCTTCACCCTGTGAAGCCCATATTAGGAAACATCAAAGTAAACAACAGAAAAAGAAAACCCCATCAAGCTATAGACCAGCTTAACTTAAAGAACATAATCTTAAATAAGTTAATTGAAATAGTGTGGTAGCTTTTCCTATTAGTCTTAAGAAAATATTGCAGGCTTCCCTGAGTACAATCCATTCCATCCCAAAACCATAAAATTTCAAATGGATCTGCGTCCATATAAAGAACAGATGCAACATTAGGGACCAATTCTTAATACTTCCCACCATTGCGATTTGACACTGACCACCATGGCTAGCTGAACTGGATTTAGATTTAGGATTTTTCACTGGGTAGAGTGAAACTGCACTGACTGATGAAATTTTAACCTTAGAAATGTCAAGTTATACTGCCCACAGTAACAGCATCTTGGCCCTATTCCACATGCCAAATAAGACAATGAAGTTAACATCAGGGTAATGTTACATTCGTGGAAATAGGCCAACTGTTGAATGATAGATATCTGAATTTCCTCATTTCCTTCCACAGAAGAATTCATTATGAAATGTAAAAACATAAGGTCCCTAAGTGAAAATAAGTAAGATTGTTGGTTAAATAATTTTAAAGCACCATAGCTATCTTAAGAGAAAGCAAGAGAATTGGCTGGAATCCATTACACTGTAAGGAGTGGGCACGCCACTCTCAAGTTACTATTTTCAGACTAGTAAACATAATGGGACAAGAGGGTGAAGGTAGAAATTAAAGAAAAACAAATTCCAGCCGTCAGGAAGCATTTTTCACATGAGAATCATAAATGTTGGAACGCTCTAACAAGTAAGGTTAATGAGGCTAACAGCTAGCAGCCAAGGAACATAAAATTAGATGGCATCATGGGTGGATGACAAAAGGGAAGTAATTTTGTAATTATCCTGAAGGCAAGAATGCTTCTGATGCTTTTTGTATATCAACATACGTACAACACCACATTTGCCTTTCACTTACGTGTGCAAAATCCAATAGCCATCCCTAGGGGAATTACACAGCATCAGTGACAGGATAACCTGGTCCATGGGTTTTATGGAAGGTATGTAAGAAATGAGAAAGGAAGGGTTATTTTTCCTTCATTGGCTGTGATTTAAAAACTAGATTAATTTTTCTGATTTGGTGTACTTCGCAAATTTCTTATAGTCACTTACAGTTTTCAACAATTAAGTAACATCTAAGAACCATGAGAAAACCTATTCTTGGAACTGTTCTCATGAATTTCACTGTATCACCCTTTGACTTGAGGCTGCATGACATTCTGATTATGATTCATGTAGGAAATTTCCATCCAACAAAATCAACACAATATATCTTAAATGGGTTTAAAATATATATTTTGTTGTCAGATGAAATTTCAGTTAAAGAGATACAGGCTTTTGGTGATGTCCCATAATGATTGAGTCTTCACCCAGTGTTACTTAGCAGTTGTGTAAGGTACACAGAAGAAAGTATAACATTTTCACTGACAAAGTTAACTGACGTCATGAAGATGGGGCACAATAAAATAAAGTAGAATCTAGATTAAATGCTAAAATGGAAGCGATGAAAATACATTTTAGCACTACCCATTGTAAACTCTTATCTATAAACAAAGAAACCTGGGGCACAGAGAGTAAGAGGGATTCCTTCTGAGTTACCTGTTTCTCTGACAAGAGGCATAACAGGGTTTTGATAATCCACCAGTTCAACAGAAAGTCCCGGTAGCACACTCCAACAAAAAGAGATAACACAACATTTAGCCATATAAACTGAGTAGTACTGGACAAAAATAAGGAGCTCATGCAATTTTCTTAGGTAAGACTAACGAAGTGCTTTGTCAGTTATGACTGACCATTTCAAGCATGAATGGAAGAGGATTTGGGGAAAAGCCATAGGGAATGATCAAAGACTAGAAAAAAAGGATTCTTTAGTGACAAATTGCAGGAGGCTAATCTATATAGCTTTGTATGAAGAAAGTGAGAAGGGGTTTAAAACAATGATTTCACCAGATACCACTGTCATCAGCAATGGTGGCAAACATCATGGACATGCCATTCTCCCAGCTCCAGGTCTGGCTTTGTAATGCTCCAAAATGGGTTAAATGCTGTAAGTCACATCTCTCTCTCTAAGTACCTACATAATGAAACCAGTAACGCTGAGCTCTTTCATTTACCTTGCAAAGGTAAAACAAAAGCTCAGAGACAGATTTTAAAGCTAGACCAGAGTGGCCTAACATCTGTGTTTGTTTATCGCAAGAGTAATCAACTACTGGAGCAACTTAGCAAAGGCTGTGATAGACTCTCAGACAGTGGAAAAACAAAAAATACAGATGGGATGTTTCACTAAAACTGGCACAGTAATTCAAACATGAATTAAATTCGGGAAATTCTCACAGCCTACATTATAAATATTAGTCTTGTCTTATACATTCCATGTTTTTCTTTACACCAATATGCCACAGGAACCAAGTGTACTCTATTAAACTGACTCTGTACTTTCAACTGGTGATAGGCAAGGACTGCAGATGAGAGATAAAAGACCTAACAGTTTAGTGCTGTAAGTCTTACATAAGGAAGTGTAATGTGGTGAAGAGTCACAGAACTGAAATGAAAAAAAATTCCCAGCTGGCTGCTTGTATGATCATTATTTAAGCCAAACCCCAGATAAAACCTTACTGGTTGATAACATGTAGGTGACCAGTTTGGGAATTCCAGGACCCTATTCTGAACTTCTGGTTCCTAGAAATTAAAAATTGAACCTGCTTACAGTAAAACATTTCTCATCTCAGACAGAGATATGACATACAACTGCAAAACCAGAAAAGCCAAAAGATGTATCTAGTGTTAAGTCACTCATTATTACCTGAGGGAGGCTTGGAAAGCAGAACTTCACTAACGATTAACATGAAACCCCAACTGTCAGCACACACGGGCAGCATTTCTATTAATTGTTACCCTGAACATTAAATCCAGTCAATCCTATTGTGTTCTGTTGCATCTCCCAGCAACCAACAGAAAAGCCTGAATGCTTACAGCCTGATCCAAAGCATGCTCAAATTCATTGATTTAAAGGGGATTTCTAAAATATGCTTTAATCTCACTTTAAAAACTGACTGAAGACATTAGACCATTTGATAGCACCAACTTAAATTAGAATTTTCTGTTGAAGACAACATGCTGTTCTGACTAAATCTGGTGGCATGAAATGGCTCTCATAACACTGCAGTTAATCATTGCAAAATAGTTAAGCCAGGAAAGTATTGTGTTGTTCAGCCATAGTTACTTAGACTTAAAGCAATTGGTCACATGTCCTTAATAATTAGACAGAATCCATGTGATAATATACCAAGATCTCACACCACTAAGTCTTTACCAAGCATGCTGAATATACTCTTTGGAACATGTGACCTTTTAGGTACATAGCAATATAGCACAGAGATTCAAAAAGCAAGTCTCAAATGACCCACCCTGGGTACAGCATCTGGCCTGAATAGTGTGCATTGCAGTGCATTTGTATAATTTGCTAGAGGAATTCATTAGGAAAGTACTAGCTGCAGAAACCCAGTGCTTACTCAAAGTAGCTTTTATCTTGGCAAGGTAGCCAGCTTAGTAACCTGTAGTGATGTAAATCAGCAAGCAATAGCATGCTACTCTGATGTGGAAGGATACAACATTTCTTTTCCTGTTATTTTCAAAGTTGAGAGGTGTTACAGATAATGTAATGCAACTGCAGCACAGATGTGTCTACTGGAGGAGAAAACGGTTAATGGCCTGCTTGTAGCCAGCAGGGAGAATGAGTTCCCTCTCCCCCACATGCTTGGCTAGGCAATAAGCACCATGTAGATGGGGGCATGGCTTACCTGCACCATGGCTGCAGGAAGAGCAACACTACAGGGATGGACAGACAGCAAGTCCTGACTTGCTTACACTCCCTAGTTAGTCAATATGGCTCTCATGTTGGGGTTATCTATTAAGACGGTATGTGTGGCTCTGCTGTTGTGGAGGCTGATGGACAGCCTGACACTTATGCTTGGAGGAGGAGAGCTGTGTGGGTCTACAGCGGTCAGCATTTCCAGGTCCCCACAGGCTTGGTTGTGAGCTCTGTCCTGCAGCTGGACCCCTTAGGGAGCTGCTCTCTGCTTCTGCTTGTGAAATGCTGGAGCTTCCCCTTTCCTCAGGTCTCCAAGTTTTCTGGTATTTGTCCTGCTGCTTTTGGACATGCAGAGATTTTGGGAACAGATCATCAGATCAAAAGGTCAGAAGTCTTTATAGGACTTCTTTAAGTCTTAAGTCTTTAAAGGAGCATAGCCTTTGTGTACATTGCTCGTTTGGAAGACGTAAGGGACAGCTGACGTTACTAACCAGATTCCCTGCAAAGGCTAAGCAGATTATCTAAAATTATATTTGGTTCTGAAGTGCCAAGCTACGGCAAAACTGAGTTGTTCTTTTATCAAAAAAATGAAAGAAAAAAAAAGCAACAACCTTGCACTTTTATTTTAATTCACAATTTTCTCATATCCTTTCATAGGAAAACAGTACCCTCTTTTGACAGTAGGCAAACTTGGAAGTAGGAAATACAGTAGAAATTCTGAGATTGAACAGCAAGACTTCTGCAGCTGAAACAACTTCAGGGCAATCAGACCACAAAAAGGCAACAGAATGGTTCCAGGCCTGCCTTCTCAGCTACTCAGGAATAAGACTTTCCTCAAAGAAAAAAGGACATCTATGTTCACAGAAAAGCTGCAAACGGGGGGATCTCAAGGTAAGAGCTGAACAGTCTTAGGGTGGACACCGTCCCTCTTTAAATACAAAAAAAAAAAATTAAAAAAAAATCCTGTTTTTTCTGTATGTACATAAACGGCTTTGGAGAGTTGACATTTCTGCATAGATGAATGGATTACCATGGGGTTGCCCATCATCTGCATGCAGCACTGTAATCTCTCTATAGATTATGTCTGGGTAGGTAGTAAAACTACTTGGCATGTGCAATTTCATACCCCTTTATCTCCTGAGAAGGATGAGCTTTAATCTCCTAAAATTAATTATGCTATTCTATGAAGTTATGTGACCCTGCCTTAATGGAATATTTTTTTTAAATGCCTAATGAAAGATTGGTAGCCTCAAGGCTAGAAGTGCATGGGCAGGGCAGATCTCAGTCTACCTCTCATTCATAACAAATGATGACTGTACTTCAGTTCCTCCCCTTGTTTACAAGTTATTGGCTTTATGGAAGACAGTGAATGATACATGACTAACACTGAAATCACATTAAATGAAAATGAAATACCTTGAACAGGTACTAAAAATGACATCATCCCTAATTTGAGATGGTATACTTCCAGTGAGGCAGCTGACAAGTCTGCAGTCCACCTCATGGAAACTGGATTTGATGCACAAAGAGTTCCCAACGTGCTGGTACGAAGTTTCTGACTGCCTGTGATTTGGCCATAGTAACTGAATGGTTTTCCTTGGGGAAAAAAACAACAGACCAGCTGGTTCAAACCATGAAGCACTATTAAGCAGCGCAGGATCATGCAAGCGTGTTGCTGAAGGGCTCACAGGGATTCCTTACTCAGACGATTTCAAGACTATAGTCCCAATCTTCAAAGAGATTTATGATCCAGCCTCAAGCTACCTTACTAATCACCTATCTACTCAGTGGTGACTCTATGTAGTACTGTGTCCCTAAGGGACAATACAAACTTCAAGCAAGAGATTAGAGTTGTGAAAGCAGAGCTAACATTTTCTTGAAATTCTCTAACATCTTAGGCCATAGGACATACCTTATCAAGAATGGCTACTATCTTATCCCCTTGAAGGCACAAACAGGACTATTATGAATGAGTAACAGCAAAGAAAGTTTCACGTTTCTCCTCTTACACAGAAAAATAATCAGATTAGTACTGGTCAGAGCATGCATTGGATGGATGGTATGAGATGTTTGGATCTCAATTTGATGGCATAAATTCATAAAAGGAAATCAATGTTGAAGAGAATTTTTTTTTTCTAGATTGCTTCCCAGTCTATCTGCCATAGAAGTTTATTTAAATGATCATTCCTTGTAAGAGATTCAGGTATAGTTTGATGTGTGAAAATAGTACCATATTTCACACTCTTTGGGTCTAATTAAGTCTGTTTACTCAGAAAAAAGGAATACTCATCCCTTTAGTCCCTGGGTCACTGAAAGAATGGAGTCCCAAGAAGTCTCTTAGACTAGGGCAAAAGCTAAGCAGATTACATTATAGAAAGCTGCAGTATTAATAGCTTCATAGATAAGGCAGCTAGCCCGTGAACTGCCAAACAAATCAAAACTATTGCCATAGGCAAGGACTGGAATAGAACAGTAAGAAAGAAATCTAGACTGGAAGCTGGCACCGTGTAACTGACAAATGACAAACCCCAGTTTACATCAAATGAGGACAACTAAAACCCCTACCTTCTACTACTCACCTGTCCTTGACTTTATTCTAAAACCAAAAGGTAAAGGAGCACATTTTTGCCATTCCCCTGGTATGAATGACCACTCCAGGTAGATGGAAAATCTCTCGGGAGAGGGAGACAGTTCATGGAGTTGCACTGCAGTGTTCATACTCTCCAAGAACAGATCAAAGTGTAGTTGGGGAGTGCAGCATAAGCCACCAGGAAACAAGCATGTGGCCAAGTGTTACATATTCCAGTCATTGTCCTTTCCTTGGGAAGGACTATTTTCCCTAATGCTTAGACACAACAAAGAGGACTAGTAAATGGTGCTTTGGTACTTCTGCTTTTGCAATTTAGTTTGCGACCTGTTGCCATTCACATGCTTATTTTTGCCCTTTTACTTACATGATGTAGATATCAACAAATAGGGCATGATAATGCCATAAAAGATCACATAACGCTTAAAACAAAAGTATCAGAAGACATTTTGGTTTTCCTTGGCATTAATTTCTTCTTTGAGTGGGTGACAAGGCAATACCATTGCAAAGCAAACCACAAGTACTCAGAATGCTAACTGGCACTTTCTGCACCTGGTTGCAAAATAACTCAGTCCTATTTCATCCCTACTCAGGCAAAACTACTCAATACACTGATGCATGTGAGAAATGAGAGCAGGCCCTAACTTCCAGGCAGTTCATGCCACAGTCTGAGGCACACATGCTCTACATTAATGTATTAAGTAGCCCCTGCCTGACCATCTGTACCATTTTCACTGTCAGAAAGGTCCCATGCATGCCTGTTGCTTGGGCTAGGAAGCTTTTACTTGCTTTGCTTCAGCAAAGACATTTCTGGGCATGGCGCAGGAGTCAGCATGCTGTAAGGACCACAGGCAGTCTCTAAGGGGCCACCCTGTTTTGGAAACTAAAGAGGCTAATTACTGTTACGGTCATGGACAGACCATGCCAATTGACCATGGGGGGCAGAGAACACACCTGGGACTCCGTGGTTTACTGTAAGGGATGCAGCCAGAGAGGAAGCAGGCCGCAGGCTTTAGCAAGTTAAGAGATAACAGATGTGGTGGCTACCTCGTGGGCGTGTACAGAGGACAGAAGATTTGAGTAACTTTATACCTATTCCATTACACCTACTCTTACCATACACCTGTAAAGCACTTGGGAAAAACCCAGCTTCAGCCCCACACTGCAAGGAAAACGCTTAGGTTTCCCTGTTCACTTCCTTCTTCCGGCCAGTGTCACTTAAGATTTTCGAAGTGTCATGCAAAGATGTTTGGGGCTGTTTCCAGCAGACTTTGTTTGGCTGACGGCTTGGGGAGATGTGCAGGCTTCCCATGCTCCATGGCCCCAGTGGCTATTCCCAGCCCTGCGCATTCCTTTCTGCCCACTCCCTTTGCTGCGGCTCAGCCCGGGACACGCCAGCAGCCCTGGTGAGCAGCTCTGCTCTCTTCCCAGCCTTGCTCCCCACTGTCTCCACACACGTGTTTGGGGTGCTGTGAGACTTGGACCAGGTGGCTGAACATCAATTTCGGCACGGGTCAGTGGCTCGAATGTAAAAATGCCTTTCCTCATCTGTTTGCAGCATGCCTGGGGACTTCACAGCAGAGCAAGGAGAGCCAGCACTGTGCCAAGAGTGAGGCACACGTGAGCATGGCTGGGAAAGCCTACTGAGTTTTTCCCAGTCTCCTGCCTTAAGAAATGATTTTGCTCTCCGTGGCTGCAAGGTGCAGCAAGTGTGGGCAGGACCTGACAATGGACACTCCTGAAGTATAGGTGGTGAACCGCTGATTTGTACAGATGCTTCCATTTCCTTTTTCTTTTATCACCGATGAGGAGCAGGTTTGTTTCCAACCCTGCCTTTCCACAGGAGCCCAGGGCATGCAGTGAGGGGATCAGCTTCCTGCCGAGCCAGGAGCTGTGGCTTCCCAAGGATGAGTACGGAGGACAGGCAGAAGGGCAGCCGTGCTGCTCTGCTGCCATGTCAGGCACCAACAGTCAGAACACAAACTCCAGGAGCTGCATTGGATGTAAAGACTCACCATCAAAAGCTCAGAGCTGTGCTCTGGGACAAAGCTTAAACCTAAGGCAATTAGTTTTTTTCTAATAACACACACAAAAAGGAATGACAGCCCCTGCACCTCCCCCCTCCCCCCAAATCCTAAAACCCCAGGACAAATGAAAGGGTTTGTGCTGTAACCAAAATATTTCACTTTGCCCAACATCCCTCTGTAAACAGCTTGATTATATAGTCAGGAGATAATTTTGGCCAGCAAAGAACCTTTAAAGGCCTGGTGAAATACAAAGGACAAGTATAGCTGGAATAAAGAATTTATTACTTAGTTCCACCAGCCAATGGTGAGAGGAGGTGTGGGCATGATCTGCAGCTAAGACCTGCCAAAAATAAGCCAAGCCCTATTTATCTGAATGATCTTTACTTGCTGATTTCAGAAAGCTACTTCAAAATAAAGGTTAGGATCATTTATGAATAAATACCCCAGTAAGTGTCCATTCTCGGTAACCGATATGATCTAAATGTTCTTCTGATCTGGCATGTCTAAAATAAAAATAGAACTCATTTGTAAATTTAGGTTGAAAATCCATTTTTTTTTTTTCCTTGACAATAAGTTCTGTTTTGAGGAACTCGGTCAGGCGGAGAAAAGCCAAATAATGCCACCCTTTCAATTCATACACGAGGTTTTGATCAGTTTTGAAATCCTCTTCGGGCCTTCCAGAAACAAGCTGAGATACCTCCCTGTAATTTCCACTGAACTTTCAGCTCACACGTCTGCCTCTCCAGCGCACGCGT
>NW_009927295.1:0-2528 GCF_000696875.1 Nestor notabilis | reverse complement strand
CGGGCGCACGGCAAGGGTGAGGTGCCGCAGCCCTCCTCGGGGTGGAAGCGGACGGGTCCCCCTGCCTGGGCCATCCGGACGGAGGAGGGCACGGAGGTGTCAGGTCCAGAGCCCGGCTGGGTGGCACAGGCACAGCAAGGTGGGTTCCCAGCACCCCTGAGATGATGGATGGGTCGAGGGATGATGCATCCTCAGGCAGCCCTGAAACAAGGGCGAGGAGAGCTGGTTAGGACAGGGAGGACACAAGAAAAAGGCCAGGCCCACTGGGAGGACAGGCAAAAGGTGACTTGCCCTCATGGCAAGAGAAAGAGATGCTCCAGGTGAGACAGCCTCCTTCAAATCTCCTGCTGCAAGAAGCAGGTAAGGTTCACCGTGGGCATCACACCAGCACCACTGTGGTTCTGCACAGTCCCCAGGTACCCAGTGTTTGTTTTCTTCCCAGGGTGCCAGGGTGCTCAGGCACTTCCCCCACAGATCAGCATACAGACACAGCAAGAAAGCACGCTGTGCACTTTAAAGTGGGTTTCATTCATCCTGCTTTAGGATGAATATTTACTACCAAGACCCTACTAAAATTACTTCAATAAGGGGGAAAAAGATGATACACTGGATCACTGAGACATCCTCCAATTACACTTGCCCAAAGAGCATAACATGACTAGCATGGGCAAAGAGCCTCTGCCTTTGGAGGTCAGCCTTGGTTTAAAGTGTGTCACACCAGCACATGCTGCAGCTGCTATTGGTGGCACAGACAGAGCTGTCAGCACCTGCAGATCCAAAAAGAAGCAGTTATGACATCCTGCCCTGGGAGAAACAGACCACACTACCCTGCACACAGCTCACCTGCCTGTCTGCCTCTGCCCAGGGACCTTCTATACAGAGGTGAGACCAGCCATTTGACCCCAGCCACTCCATGGCAGCGGCTGCGCAGCTGCATGCAAAGGCAGGACCCAGAGCCCCCATCAACGCCACTGGCAGAGCTCTTGAGAGTTCTGTTTCTCCCAGTGGAGCTGAAACTTGTACTCATTTTTCCCTGAATTTTTCTGAATTCCTGGTGTGCAGGCAGGACTTTGCCTTGGCCACTTTTGCCTTCTGGCAGATGCCAAGGTACCAAGTCCCTAAGATGTCATAATTTTAAAGTGAGAAACCAAATGTCAGTTGCAAACAGAGGAAAGCATGATTTCTCGTCCCTGTTTCCAAGCACAAACTAGGCAGGATTAAATTCCTGAAGGATGTGGGGCTGGATTTTTCAATGGTGTTTAGGCTCCAGACATGCAGAGACATAACTCTTAATAGCCCAAATCACCCCTGTGGGGCAGGCGCCCATCTATCTGCACTATCACACTGCTAAAAAATATCTGTCTCCTGCTGAGCAACAGCAATCTGTAATTCACTCACAAAGATATACCCTTCTGTTTAATATGTCAGTTACTGGTTTTACAGTTTTTTCTCATGTTATGGTTGTGTTCACATCCAAGGTTGCTGAAGTTAACTGATAAATAACAAAGATGTGGGGTTTATATAATTCTAATGAAGTTCCACTTTTTATCTCAACGCAGACTGACACACATGCCAAGGAAAGAAGTTATCACTAGGAATAGCTGGCATTTACTATAACATAACAAATCTACAAAACCCCAGCCTATCTCAGTACATGTGAGTTACTGCTAAAATGAATGGGATAAGCACAGCATGTCCTCCTGGTTAGCAGAGCAGAGTTATCAAATTCAGAGCAAAGGCCATGCGTGCCCGTGACCCACTGAAGCTGGATGGCTACACCACCCAGCAGAGAGAGCTTTTCTTTAATAATGAAAGGTAAAAAGCACAAAATGCAATGGAGATGAAAAATCAGTGATGGAGCTAAGGCTTCCTGCTTGCTGATTTAAATTGTGAATCAAATTGATGTTCTTTAAAGCACTGTGATGAATGGGTTGGGCTGTATGGCACTGATGGGCTGGAGGGAGCCTTGCTGATCTCAGTGTCTGAAGGCCAGAGAAGTCCTGTGAAGGAAAGCTTACAGGGAAGCTGCCAGGGCAGCCCAGGGCATGCGTTCAAAGAGAAAAACTCGGGAGCTGCAGTATGATAGCCAGGAGCTGCACGTCAGTGGGGGATTTCATTTGTTCAATAAAACATCTCACACTCACAAGAAGCTTGCTCCTCCTGAGCCTCTTCTTAGCAGCTAAAGGGATGTCCAGGGATTTTTCCCAGCCCTTGCTTTGAGCTGTATCCGGTGCAACAAGGGACTCTCATCCCAGTGCAGGCGCTTGCTTGGCGGAGTGGGGTGATGGGAGTGAAGGCAGCAGACAGCAGGAGCTGCTCACGCTGCGGGGGAAGAGCGCGCCCACGGCAGGGCTGCGTGGGGACAACGCGCAGGAGCCGAGGGAGGATGCCAGGGGAACGGGCGAACAACGGGACGGGGATGGGAAGGAAGCAGCAGGTGCAGGGCTGGGGGCTGAATTCACACGATGGGCCGTATTTGTGTGCCGGACACGGTACCACTGTCAGCGCCGATGGCAGGGAATGGGGAC
>NW_009927294.1:490-4494 GCF_000696875.1 Nestor notabilis | reverse complement strand
GTGGTGAGTGGTTGTGTCCTCTCCCTTTGTTGTTTCTCTTCTTATTATTGGTAGCAGTAGTGGTTTGTATTATACCTTAGTTACTGGAGTGCTGTTATCTCAACCCGTGGGAGTTACACTCCTCCGATTCTCCTCCCCATCCCTCCGGGAGCAGGGGGAGGAAGGAAAAGGGGGAGTGAGCAAGCAGCTGTGTGGTTCCAAGTTGCCGGCTGGGCTTGAATCACGACAGTATGCAAGTAACAAAATGCTTTATTTACCTGAGCATGAACAAATACAAGATCCATCACTACATGCTAAATTCAAGTACTTCTTCAAAACAAAGCAGTACACAGACAAAAGGTGGGTAAGAGCAGCTTTTGTAAGACAAACAGTGCCTACCCATGGGGAGAAGAGTGGGAAGTTCATTCTAGGTTTTTGGAGAAAGCCTTAAAACTTTCAGGTAGAAAACAAAACAAACAAACAAACAAAAAAAACCCCGACCACACAAACCAAGAACCAAGACCAAATAACCCACCTTATACTTTGTTTAGAGTACAACTGGTTGCTTTTATTAGAAAAAAAAAAAATATTACTTGGAACACTCAGACTACATAAGAAACCGTGATAGTTAAATATACAGAAGATTAAAACTGAAATATCTGCATCAAACCAACGAAGTACCAAGTATTCTTAATCAGCATTTTGAATTCACTGCTGAAATATACACCAAGCTTTGCTTAAAGGTGTACTGCTACCAGCCTTGTTTGCCTTCCCTTGAGGCTGTAAATCATATGACCTTCAATACTGCATGAAAATCCATTTTATCTAATGTTTTTAAAGCCTTTTTTTACACCACATTTTAGCCTTGAGTTTGCAGAACAGAACTAAAACAAACCACCCAATACAACCGCTGCACCATTCTGGTTTCTGAGCACAGGTCAAGCGAAGGCTGTGGAGACAAGTAAAAGGACATATGTTGTTCCTTCAGACATCACAAGGATTTTTGTTTTATTGGTTTAGGAAGGACATGCACAGCCAATTCAGTAGATATTGAATAGTAGAGAAGTCAAGAGATAAATGCTTTGCTTTCCAAGAGAAAAATTTAAATACATATTTACATATAAACCAAAAGTCTACAGAAACTCAATTTGAAAAATTTTGTTTCTTTCTGGTGCATCCTTTTAACAGAAAGTAGAGGAGGTCCTTGTCTATGGTGAAGACTCACAGACAGCATTGTTCTACCACAACACAAGCCAATGTCTTTCAGTTCTCCACACGGCTTTCACAGCATTCCCACAGGTTCCAGAGGATTACAAGGACAAGTTTGACATACATCATTCTCCGGCAGTTACACCTCCTGCATGTAATTTCTTTCAGACTTTCTTGTGAAGAGAAGCTACACTCAATTCAAGAGAAGCCATTTTTGTCTCCAGAACCTTTAATACAGCATCTGCCTGTAAACAGGGAAAGATACTAAGCTATAAACATTACTTGACAATACAAAGAGCAAGTGTAGGTGTCAGCAAGTGCTCAAATTTGATCTTGCATCACCAATCTTGTCTGTTTCTATTCCTGCGAGCTTGGAAGTATCTAATATTTCCAAGATAGATACTATACAGTATCTAATACTGTAGCTTGGAAGTTCACTCAACTCTAACATTAGCTTTCCACGCCTTCTCAGATCTTTAATCGCCTCTAACCTTGGTATCAGTTCCTCTAACCTTGGTATCAGTTCCTCGCATTCAGCTTTTGCTGAAAACCATTGGCTTTCAGAGCCAACTTCATTACACTATTTGCTCCCAACTCTCCGTACCTGCAATCAGAGGTTTTCAGTATAGCAAGATGTCAATTTTGTTATGGGATATTTCAATATAAAGTAACTGCAAAAGCATTAAGTCAGTTTATATGAAAGATACAAGAGACATGACTAAAAGTGAGAATACCGAGAAGTGAATCAGAACTAATTAGAAACAAAATTTTAATTACTGACAGACATGAATAGGAATCTAACTCTGTGCTTGATAAATACCTTGAAAATGCTAATTACCACTGAAGGAAAAGTTACTGAAAATCTTGCACAACAGAAGATATTAATAGCATGAAGTATCACAGCTTATGTTAAAACACAAAGAACTGATCTGGATGAAATAAAATGTTTGTATAAATTAAAGGATATCAAGATCTCACAGTGGTGATTTAAACAAAGAATGATCTAAGGTTAAATCTTACCCTCAGTAGTGCTTCTTCCAAGACAACTCGACTTTCAACAGTTAAAGGTTCCTTATCAATAAGAGCTTGCTTTTCTGAGGATCCTAGAATGTAACTGATATGCTACTAGTTTAGATCACGCACTTTTCACTCTGAAGGCAGAAAGCCAAATGTAATACTCATCCACTGTTCTCAATGATTATGAGATTAGGATTAATACACCCACAAAGTATAAGCATGATTCCAGTGACAACAAAACAAACATGAATATTTGTTAATCTTATAAACAAACTGTATGGTGGAATGAAAACAGTTTTAAGCATAGAACTGCCAAGATACCATTACTTTATGAAAGTTGGAACTCCAAGAGACAGTCATGAATTCTGGTGCCACAAGATACAGTGAAAAACTCCACAGACATTAAAAATAGTGTAGCACTAGATGGGAGAAATAGCCATCACCATTACTGCCCAAGAAAATGCCATTTTGCAGCCACGTTAGCATTTCAGAGAATTTTACTGCCATGGAAAAAGCAAAGCACCGTAGCTGTAGAAAGAGATCAAAAAAACCCAACTGTCTAGTGTAGGAAGGTGAACATCCACATAGATAACGCAGCAAGAATTAGAACATAACAAAAAGCAGAAACATTAAAACTAGCCCAGACAAAAGTAAATGTAAGCTATCACTGTTTGCTAGAGCAACAGCCAGATAAAAGCACTCTGGTGTGGAGAGTTAATAGGATATAGGTATTGAAGAATATTTTAAGACCACTTTTAAGTGCTATAAACAAACTAAAGTCAATACAATAGCACATGCTTGTTTTCTACACAGTTTTTGACTGTAAGATAGTTAAATGAGTGCCTGTAAGTACATACTCGATTTTAAGACTTCCTTTTGCCTACCTCAGCAAGGAAAAAGCAGAGGTGACCAGTACAGGTCAGACCTCACCCTAAGCTAAGCAGAGCTTACGTCCCTCTGCCCATGTTCTCTGCTGGTATCTGTTTATCTGTAACAGCTTACAGAGAGACCTATTTGATACTACCTTTTACTACGGGCTCACTTTATGCTGTCTGAAGCAGAGCTCATACGTAGTCTCCTCTGAATAAATGAGAAGGAACTCTCCCATGTTGCATACCTAGTGTTATTTTCCTGGGTGGTATGCAATTTCTTTTATAAAAGGCAGCCCTGGTATTTTATTTTTTCCTAGGATTTGTCCAACAGTACACAGATGACGTTTCTAACACCTCAGCACTACAATGCTAACAGCAGCAATACAGAAAACCACTTTGGAACAAAGCAGCAGAAACAGTTACCTCTAGACATGCCACAAATATTAACAGGAGCATCCCCCAACATGATACCTGGCGGGCAAAATTTAGCTGGTAGGCTTACTGATAAAGATTTTGCCTTTACCTCTCAAGTGAGCCAACATTGAAACAGAACAAATCCCTCTTGTAGTCAAGATGTTTTGGTGTGCATCTGTAAATGCTGCCAAGTGTCATAGAGCAGCCAGAGCAGAATAATGTTTCTATCATGCTGTAAGTAAGATACACAATATTTAATCAGGAGAAACAAAACAAGATCACTTCTCCCCACCCCCATTAAAAAAAATAAAAATAAAAATTTATCGTGTTCTTACAGCATTAAAAGCTTGTTGCCCAGAGGAGCAGTGGCTGCCCCATCCCTGGCAGTGTTCAAGGCCAAGCTGGATGGGGCTTTAAGCAGCCTGGTCTAGTGGAAGGTGTCCTTGCATATGGCAGGGGGTTGGAACTAGACAATCTTTAAGGTCCATTCCAATCCAAACCATTCTGTGAATC
>NW_009927294.1:0-459 GCF_000696875.1 Nestor notabilis | reverse complement strand
ATTCCTGCTTTACATACCATAATTACAGGCATTCATCTTTTAAGCTTTACTTTCACCTACCTTAGCAAAGGAAAAAGCAGACTTGACCAGCATAGGTCAGACCTTACCCTAAGTTCAGCTTAAGCCCCTCTGCCCATGTTCTCTAATGATGATTTTTATCTCTGATAGAGCCACAGAATTAATTAGGTTGGAAAAAACCTTTGGTATCACCAAATCCAACCCTTACCCCAGGACTGTCAAGTCCAAGGCTGTAAGGAACCCTTCAGTTTCACCTTACATTCCCAGTGGCTGCTCGGGCCGGCTAATCCCTTTCTACAGGCCACCTGAAACTAGCGCTCCAAGCCCAGCCCCGGGCACACAGGCACCCCTGCCCAGCAGCAGCACCGCTTAGCGGGCTTCTCCTCACCTCCTCACCGCCTCCCCGGGGCCTCCGGGCTCCCTCAGGAGAGGGAAGGCCGA
>NW_009927293.1:54088-71235 GCF_000696875.1 Nestor notabilis | reverse complement strand
CACAGAGATCTGGTGATGTAACTCCGCAAGAAAGATTTATTAGCTGACTGAAATAGGAGGCTTGGTACAAAAGTCAAACGTATAGGCCAAAAATTGAAAAGAAACCCAAACCATAGGGGAAAGAAAACACTGGTATAAAAAAGAAACTATTTTTTTATTATTACTAATATTTTTAAAGAAATTAGGGGTGAAGATGAGGAAGAAATCTCAGAGTAGGGGTTGGCGTTTGTTTAATGCTATATTTCCTACTGTAGGAAATAAAATCAGCAAATATCTCACTGAGACAGATGCCAAATGTTTGGCTGTTTGATCTTTCTCACATCCGAGTAGTTTCATTTCAGAAGACTCGCTCTGAAGCATTTGAGGAGTTCTTATAACTGGGTTTGTTTGGTTGTTTGGTTTTTTTTTTAGTTGAAAGAGGAAACCTTAGCAAAAGTCAGTTTAGAATATCTAGTTGAAATCTAATTACAGTCATCCTCCCCCATCTCTCTTCAGTGATGACAAGTTCAGTAGTTTTACAGGATAATTTCATGCGATTTACTCTTCTCCCTATTTCATTCCAAATTTTTACTAACACCCTGTTAGCCATCTTCTGTTCAGGCAGCTGAGCACCTTCAACTAACTGATCCTGCTCTTATGGGAGATTGAACGCAAGATTAGACTCTTATTTTAGAAAACATTTAACGGAACAGTTTTGTTCCATGCAAGGGGCACAGTTAATTATCTGGGCTAAAAAAGTAAATGCTTTTATAATTCAAACACATGGTAATAAAATGCACATACCATGGAAAACAGCCAAGTAATCTAAATGAAGCTAAAATATGTTTCACAGCTACCAAATTTCTGTGTAATCATACGAAGCAGTGAATTTCTGTTATATATTGAGACTAAAATACGTATTTTTGTCTTTTTCAGATATCATAACCTTAAGAATGCAGTCGGTTTGTCAGAGAGTTGGTGCTTGTTCCTCATGTTTGAAGAGACAACTAAATGGCTTTCTGGGATTAATTAAATGGCAGAGAAGATTGGTTCCTGCTTGTGTCAGAACTATTTACAGTGAGACGGGGAAATGGGAAAAAAGCTATGGGTTGGAGACGAGGAAAAGAGTTGAAAATTGGTGGCTCCCACGAATAAAGGATCAGTTCTGCAGAATTTCAGAAACTGATGTAAGCATTATGCGACATCTGGAAATCACGTTTGGTATTTTTGTTTTTTCGGAATGAAGTTATTTGAAACTTACTTATTACAGTCGGCTTCTGATAATATGTATATTATGTTTCAGGGGAAAATACTTTTATATGATAGTAGATTGTTAAAAACAGTTGATGTAATAGGAGGAAAAATAAAAAAAGTTGGGGAAAACCACGATTATAAGCAAAGTATGAACCTCTAAATTTAGGAAGTGTTGAAGTAATCAATTCTTCATTTAGTATACCACATTTAGGAATTAATTATTTAAAGTATTAAATGAAACATCTATGTTTGTAACTTCTGTAAACAGTTTTCTCAAGATGCTGTTCCTAGTGGCTATGCCAACTCTATTACACTTCACACTGTGATCCATTAAAATCCATATTAAGGGAAGATCATTTTTTAAGGATATTTTGTGGTTTACAGTGTCTTAGGAATAGTAAGTGACTTGCAGGAAAGAAAAAGCTTTCCCATGCAATAAAAAAATCTTGAAAACAATGGTAATCCTGGTCTCTGACTCTTCTTGCTTTTGCAATTGTGCTCAGTCACATACGTATAAAAACATTTTTGTGCCTCCCTTTGTCTTTGTTTGTTCTTTCCTAAAGTATGCTTCTTCTCCAAAAAAACCTGACATATCTAAGTGTCAAAGACAGAAAAGGGGTTTGCTTTTTCTGAGGAGGAGAACTGAGATGAAAATAGTGTACATGCATAGAGTAGCAGGGAAAGCATTAATTTAAGCTTCTGTCTGTAATATCTGACAATACACAAATGCATAGGTATTGTATATCACACATCTGATAAGTGTAAATTGTATTTTTAATGGTACTTTTGTTTTATCCTTACAGTTGAAATAGATTTAATAACATCTTGTATTAAGAGGCAGATAGTGTATAGTGCTGCAGTGAAGTTTTCAGATTATTTCTGATTTTGCTAGAATTGGAGAAAAGCGATAGAAAAGGAATATTTGGTAAACATAAATAGACTTCTTTTCAAAATACTAAAAGTTGCCCTTTTTTTCCTCATTATTAATGTAAGAAAAATACTGTAGGAACTTTTCAAGCATGTATTGGTGATAAATTCAATGGTAATCAAGATGCATTAGGAATAAGTTATTTGAGAGAAATAACATTTGATTTCTGTGTAACTTCTGTCAATTTACTCAAACCTAGCTAAATGAAATTTTTACTTTCACTATGCAAGATACTGCTTGTATTACTTCTTTGGAGCTGAGCATATGTAGTGGAGCCGAACGGTTTCACTTCAGTGGATGTTCATGATCGAGTTAGTCACTCAGTGAGTTACTGCAGTTCAGCTGATAAAAAGCAGCTGGCCAGGAGCAAGCTCCATGTTTGTTGTAAATACAAAGTCAAACACTTATTTAAACTGCATTTAAAGAATATCATCTGTCATGTTTTCCTATTTTGGTGAGACAGATTAAGAGCACATAGGTAATCAATTACAGATGCTATGGTAGGGATTGGTGTTTTGTTATGCTGCCAATTATGTTAACTAATCTTTTGTTGAGTAAAATTGATTAAAACCATAATTTTCAAGTGCCATATGAATATATGAGATGACAGCAAGTCTGGTAAAATATCTCTATCTCCATCCCTAAAGAATTTGATCTGATGAAGATTCCAGCAGAACCTTGTTTCTCTTCATGGTACCCTGTAGTTTATAACGTGCACTTGTATTTATTCAAGTGAAATGCAAACTCATGTGGTTACAACTTTCTAAAATTTCTTTCTAGAAATCAAGACCAAAATTTTATGTGCTTTCTATGTTCCCATATCCTTCTGGAAAGCTTCACATGGGCCACGTTCGTGTCTACACCATCAGTGATGCAATAGCTCGATTCCAGAAAATGAGAGGGATGCAGGTAAGAAAAGATCAGCTGTAGGACTGGGTGGGGTTTTTGTGTTTTAATATCATAATTGGTCAGGAAATTAGTATTTTCAAAATCCATGAAGGTGAAGGTTTAGCTGGAATGTATGCTACAGATGCATAGGTAAATGACTTGTGGAGCTTTGAGTATTGACATTTCAGACTTTTTAAAAGCAGGCGGTGTTCAGAACTTGCTGTTGATAATGCTTTGTTATGTTATCTCCAATGATAGAAGTGATGCTGTATCAGCTACCTGAGTCTATTGATGGTCAGCATAGTGTTGATGAGACTGAAGATTCTGCTGCCATCTGGGTGAGACTGTGGTGGGGGAAATGTGTGGCTGGCAAGAGAAAACTGAGGCACTGCAGAAGTCAACTCCTTTCACCTCTTCTGCTCCTGAGAGCTAGTTGATGTCCTTTGTCAGATTCTGAGGGATGTCCTGCACTTCTGTGCCAGCTGGGAGGGAAACCTTTTGTCATGATTGCTACAAGTCAGATCATAGAATTACAGAATCGCAGAATGGTTTGGGTTGGAAGGGACCTTAAAACTCATCCAGTTCCAACCCCCTGCCACAGGCAGGGACACCTTCCACTAGACCAGGTTGTTCCAAGCACTGTCTAACATGACTTTGAGCACTGCCAGGGATGGGGGCAGCCACAGGTTCTCCAGGCAACCTGTGCCAGTGTCTCAGCACCTCATAGTAAAGAATTTCTTCCTGACATCTAATCTAAATCTTCTGTTTCAGTTTAAAACAATTCCCCCTTGTCCTGTCCTTATATGCCCTTGTAAAAAGTCTCTTTACAGCTTTTTTGCAGATGCCTTTAGGTATTGGAAGAGATGACCAGGGTCATGTCACACATGACATCATGTAGGTGTAGTAAAAGAGACGATAAACTTGAAATGATTTTCTAAACCACTGTCCATGTTATGTTCATCTCTATAGCAACTACATAAATAGATCTGTCCTGGAGATTCATTTGAGGGTATTTTTAATGTCTCTTTACATTCAGGTTTCTGATTGAAACTTGCATTACTGTACTTCTTCAGTCCTTTAACTTGAAGAATTATTGTTCGATTGACCTGCCTTTCAAATGTGATAAGTGAATACACTGCATGATATTTTTAATATACATGCTAGAATTGGGAAGATCTATGTGAGCACGTAACTTGTGCAGACATTTTACCACTGTACCATCAATGCTTGCACATGAGCTGTCTGGAGCATCAGTCAGCCCTTTTGTGGAGTCCAGACCTGGTAATGAAGCTGTTCTTCCCACATCCTTTTGCTCATGAGCGTGAGAAATGAGACTGTGTTTTGCTTTTGGCTGTTTATCTGCGCCCGGGGGATCTTCAGAAGCCAAATGTTACAAAAATTAATCTCACTTAATGTGCATCAGTTTGTTGTAGAAGAAGGCATTTGTAGGGATGCAAGCATAGGGCATTTGTCTAAACAAAGGGGGTTCAAATAAGAGAAAATAGGTATTATACATGGAAAAAAAGAATCTGCTTTGTTTCATTGTTTCTGTCCAGAAACAGGTCACCAGCAATAGTAGTGGTGAAAAAGAGCTGAACTGCAGAAACTAGTATTTCAGTGTGCCCTTAAAAAAATTCTGTTGAGATTTGTAGTTCATGTAAAGTTTACCTTTTTTTCTCTTTTATACCAATAGTTTTGATTACTGGTGGGAGGAGGGAGAGGTGTGTGTGCTTCAACAGGGTGTTCACAAGTGGTTTAGGCTCCAAATGAGATTTTCCATGTAACTCTTGTAACGTGGGAAAGTAGGTAGTTAAGGAGTCATATTTCCTGACACTGTGATATCAGGAACAATAGTCTGTCTTATAATAAGAAAAACTTCTAAGAGACAATAGCATTCTGATTTCAGTTAGATTTATACATCACAGATGTGCTGTGCATGGGCCCTGGCTTGAATCACAGTTGGCCACAGGTTAATACTTCTGGTTTTGTTAACTGCACCAGCAGAGTTTTGTTTTAGCTCAGTATTGAAAATGAGAATGCTGAAGAGTCACATCTGTTAAATCCTGTTGTTTCCACACTGAGTTGGTGCCTAGGGCACCTTTATAAACATGTCTATAAAATATTTTTAATGAAATAATCCGTTGAAGACAGAAGATTGGAAGGATGTGGCAAAGAAGAATAAAAATAATTCAAACCAGTGACAAAAGGAGTCTTGTGCTTCTGAAATGGACAGATTTTTAACATCATAATACGATGAGATTAGTATTGCTGGCCTTGCTTTGTTAGTGCTTGTTTGCTTACATGCAACCAAAGAACAAGTGCTTTATATAAATACATTTTTAAGAGGTAAAAGTTTTAATTTCTTACAACCTGTAAAATGTTGCTCAATCACCTTTTTCTGTTGTGAAACTTGTGTAACTTTAATTGTAATTATTGAATTTATAGCACTTTTGGAGGTGTAAGAAATGGGATCTTTTTTGTCACATATCGAATATGTATGTGTTTAAGGACAGCATCTGAAGTACTGGCCTTTCTTTTCTTGGCTATTCAACAGGTTTTTTGAATACTTGCTGAATTGCTGGAGTATTTTTCGAAATAATATGCACTTACATAGGAAAGAGATATATCTCTTTCAACACCATTTATTTGGCTGCAAACCACTGTTCGTTATTTGGAGACCTGTGTGATTGTATATTTCCTTTTTGCTGACAGGTGATTAATCCAATGGGATGGGACGCATTCGGTTTACCAGCAGAAAATGCTGCAGTTGAACATGGGCTTCACCCTGCAAGCTGGACACAAAGGTAATTTGTAATGAACTTAAGTAACACAATATTTCCACTGTGAATACCTGTACTGTGAACCCCATAAGCCAACAGAACAGAGCAAAACCAGTGTAGAAGTATAGAAGAAAGCCAAGAGAGAAAGAAGCAGGATTGTTTACCAGTATTTTGTGGGACTTTGCAGTTCTGGTGTCGTCAACATAAAAAGGACATGGAGCTGTTGGAGCAAGTCCAGAGGAGGGCCACGGGGATGATAAGAGGACTGGAGCACCTCCCGTATGAAGACAGGCTGAGAAAGTTGGGGCTGTTCAGCCTGGAAAAGAGAAGGCTGCGTGGAGACCTTGTAGCAGCCTTCCATTATCTGAAGGGGGCCTACAAGGATGCTGGGGAGGGACTCTTCATTAGGGACTCTAGTGGTAGGACAAGGGGTAGTGGCTTTAAACTTAAACAGGGGGACTTTAGGTTAGATCCACGGGAACTTCATGTGTGCAGCCCCAACTCGGCCTCCTTCCCGTCTCCACCTGGAGCTGAGGCATTTTGGCATGGCAGGGGACAGAGCCGTGGGCGACATAGTTTAGTGTGTCCCTGCTCATGGCAGGGGGGTTGGAACTAGATGATCTTAAGGTCCTTTCCAACCCTAACTATTCTATGATTCTATGAATCTGTTTTGAAAAATAAATGCATCAGGATGATTTTTAAGGTTTTAATCTCAATGAATTTTAAATTGTAAAAACATAGAATATTGAAAGAGTGACGTTTCCCAGACACCCAAATCAGCGAGTAAGAAATAAATCAGAATTTTATTATGGTGAGGTAAATCTTAGTGTAGAACACACAGTTGAAAATTGAGCTGTGTGGTTAGATTTATTAGCAGTTTCAGTACCATGCAAAATGGGAAAAAGATAGTTTACATTTGAGAGTGGGTCTTGGAAAGTGATAAGTAGAATTCAGTGTCATGTTCCCCTAGTATTCTTTAAAATTAATAGTTTCTATAAATGACTCAGAAATCAATCTTAAATGAAGCCCTTTGTTGTGCTCTGGATGCAGTAATCTGGCTGTGGTAGCATTCTGGATCTTGATCCATTTCCTTCTTTGCTAGTGCTTCTGGTCCCACATCAAGATACTTTTCCAACTGAAATAGGATGACAACTGATTTAATTTAGGGAGAATGCATATGTGCATCACACAGAAATTCTGAGTTAGTTATGCTTATTTAAAATTTCCTTTATGTATGGTTTAGATAAGAATATGTGCAAGAACCAGTTACTATCAAGACACAAAAACCTCCTGTGTTTTTCCTTTCGAGAGAGTCTGCAAGGTCACGGTGCACAGCTGACTGAGTTGAATTGCCTCAAAAGAAAAGCAGTGAGCATCTGGGTTAGAGACTGTGTAATAGCAAAGAACTGTATCAGCTCAGCCTGTCTCATCTTAGCAGTTTGTCTAGATCATACCAAAACCAGCATGTGGCAGGGCACAGCCTGAGCTGATTCTTTTCTGCTACTTTCTGTGCTCTCCTGTTTTTGTCGTTTCTTGTAAATGAGTGTGCATTGGTCCATACATGGAAAGCAGTTCAAGTAGTAGTTACAAGTACAAGGTGTTCTCTAATGGAAGAAAAATTTGCACTGAAAATATCCCTTGTACTGAAGAGAGTGATAGTCTAGTTTTAAGTTAGATAACAATATTGCAACAACAGACTGAGAATAGTTAGCACGTCACTGTTGGGACTGATTATAGAAACATCCAAATAGGAAAATTATTTACATACTTTTTCATTTCTGATTGTGCTCAGGAAGGGGGTTGGTTCACCACACAGGCAGTTTAAATTCTGACCTCTGTAGTAACTGCTGTCTCCTGTTTTCTCCGCTGCCCCTGTCCTGAATGTTTCTCATGCCTGCAACAGGGATGACTGAACTGAACATGAAGCTGCGATGGTTTTGTAGCAATCTCATGTGCTTTAGTCATCCCAGGTGCAGAGTCAGCCACTCCTGTAAAAGGGGGCACACTGTAAGCCTTTCAGCTCAGTTGTTTCAGGATTGAGCAATCAAATTTCAGAGCATCCTGATTTTCTCGAGAGGTGATTTAAAGTGCTCAAATTGCCTATTACTTCTTACATTCTCAAAGTTCAGGAAAAAAAAAAAGCAACCCGTAAACCACATTGAAGACTTGAGTTACTTATAGAAAATACAGAAACTTCAGTTATTAAGAGATAATATAGTGGCAGAATTTTGGTGAAAGTACACTGAAGTTTGAATTTTTTCTTATTGGCACAGCTCATTTTGAATGGGACTTTAATGTAAGCAGGACTGCTGAAAGGATGGCTTCTCCCAGTGGAAGCTGTGAGTCCATAAGAGGATTTCCTGGTACCCATACCAGGAGAGGTGTACAGCAGGCCTTTTCTGGTGTCACTGGAGCTCTATGGCTATTAATGCTGGATACTTGCATTACTCGATTACAGTTATTCAGCAATGCAAGTTTGTTCTGGATCAGAATTAAATGCTTGGCTTCATGACTGTCGAATTAGCCACCATGGGAGAATAGATGATACTTTAACTGATATTATGCCTTTTAGTAGAAAGTTAAAAGTCCATAAGAAATTTTAAGCAATTTTCAAGTATGTGAATGAATTCACACCAGGTCACTAATTAATACCCACAATTACTAGTGTAATTGTGGGTATTTTGGTAAACTGTTTAGTACACTTTCAAGCTAAAGCTTCACTGTATGTTCTGATGTATCCTATTTTACATTCTAATATAATCCATCTGGGGCAAGCTCTATCCTTACAGTTTTGCAGTTGACTTGAGTTCATGGCCGTGCTGCCACCAGAAGTTTAGGGCTTCCGTGTCACCTCCCAGGACATATGTTCCCACCACCTCCTTTGCATTGGCTCTGCTGTTTTTGCAACCACGGTATTGGTTTGATCAGCCTGTTGATCAGAAGGAAGCAAGAAAACTAGGGAGGTTCTTTTGGAGCACCCTGTGTAGGGCATGTCTTCAGTTGAGGGAAAAGCTGATTCAGCTCATCCCATACCCACACAGTTACCAGAGCTGAAGTAAAATACAGCTAGGATAGCACTGCCAGAATAGATCAGGATTAAGGTGACAGTGTAAGTACAGCCTACTGCATTGTGAAGATTTCAGAGGGTCAACTGCAGTAAAGATAATTAAAAATAATGAGAAGTGCTGCTTCAGGAATGTTTCTCTCAAACTGTGGTGCTGTATTTGCTTTTCAGTTATGCTCAGATCAAGAGAAAAAGAATTGTTGTTTTGTATAATACACAGCATTGAAATTGAACTAGAATACACTAGAGACGTCAAAAAGTATTATTTAATATGAGTATTCGGACAGTTCCTTGAGTTTGACATCTAGTAAGATAATAGTGGCTGATTAGTGCTTTTGATTTCTCGTAACTTTATAAGCACCTGATTATAAATCACACCAGAAATAAGTTAATTTCGTATTATTATTTTGCAGTAATATCCAACACATGAGAGAACAGTTTGATGCACTAGGTCTGTCTTTTACATGGGAAAGGGTAAGATTTTATTTTCTAATGTATTCTGCTTTGTTTTATTGTGTGATGGAACATGGAAAAGCATTGAATGTCACCATTTTACTTGTGACAATATAGAAGCCTTTGAAAGCAACCAGTTTAAGTTGTTAAACTGTAAAAAAGATCTTCTCTCAAGCTTTTTATCAAATTTCTTTCACTTTGGCGATAGTGGTACCACCTGAGAATGTCAAGGTTTAGGAGAATCTTTAATTTCACTTTTGCATTTGGGATGCTTTTTCAGCTCTTTCAAAGTGGCAGTGTTCTGTCTTAGAAGTTAGACAGTAGTCTAAATAAATATATATAAAAGCAGCATGTTTAAGATGTGTATGTTTTGAGGAGTGCTTTTTTCAATGTGCATATTATACTCAAGGGTTGAAAGCTAGTAACTTGAAATGGTGGTTTGGTTCTGTTATTCTGAATTTGGAGCAGAAGCCTGCATTTTTGTAGGTGTTCCTGTCATGACCATTTTGGAAAATACAAATTTTATCTAAAAACACTAGTGCCTGAGAATCAGATGTTCATCTTAAAACCTTACCAAACACAAGCTAATGTAATCAGACATAAGCTAGTGTAATTTTCAAGATAGAAATCAATTATTAAGCAATTGTAAAGTTACTGCATTTACAATATCAAAGTCAGTTACTACCTTTATCTTCTCAGCAATAACTGTTGCTTATCACCTTAATATGATTCTGAATAGAGTGATGGAGATGCTAGTCTTAGATTTTTATGGCAGTATTGTAGATCTGAAAAGGAAAAGGATCGGTTTTCTGGCAGCCTGAGACCTGCCATCTGTTTTCTTTAATCTTGAGGGTGAAGTTGTTTATTTGCATATCTTACATCTAAAAAACCTTATTTTAACATGTCATATATATGTCAAGATTTTTTAGTAAGATTTTAGTTTTCTTGGTAGCCAAACGATTGCTCTGAAAAGAAAAGATTTGTTGTGGAAGGGTCACTGCACACATTCTTGACAATTATTTTCTTACATTTAAAACTTTTAGTATCTCAGATTTTCTGTATGTGTAATACAGCAATATTTCAATACTGAAATCATACTTGTGGACAGTATTATGGAACACATAATACAGTTGAATAGTTGGAACTCATAATAGTTGGAACACATAATAGGAGTTGAATGTTGCAGATTGCTTAAACCACAACGCCTTTCATGAAAATTGACTTTTGTTTAACTTTTCCATTCAGAAGAAGAGGTTGAGAATTGGCAGTACTGAATAAGTACATAAAGAAAAGTCACATGTCAAGTCTGTGCCTTTTCTTTGAGGCTTCCTTTACTTTTCTAGTAAACCCTGTTCTGGCTAATGAACTTTCATTTCTGCATACTTGTGAAAACGGCTTTGTTCTACAACTGCCCCATTTAAGCAGTTGTGTAACTGAAATAGAGGCACATAGTTAGGGTTTTGGAAAGGTAAAAAGTGTTCCCCAAAACACAAAAGTCTGGGAAGTTAGCTATGAGTTAAGTTTTATTCTACCTAGAAAGCCTGCCTTATTAGCTGGTGTAAGAGTGACCTGAATGGTAACCATTAGAAATAGATATGTTTATTCATTGCAAAAACTGTATGATGCCTGAAATATATCTGTATTATGTGATCTCCAAATGCACAGATGTTTGAGCTAGCCATGAAAGAACTCCCTTTGGAAGCAGAATGGCTAAGCTGCAGCAAAGTGAATTTTCCAGGCTGATAAAGCCTCTTCCCTGCAAGGGCAATGAGGCTGGGCAGAGCATCTTACTGCCTCAGCTATAATGCTTCTGGGCTAACTCAAGCATCTTTGCACGTACTTATCTTAAAAGGAACACTTTGAGGTTAGGAGTGTTTTTATTATTATTCTATACTTGTGTGGCACTAAGTCAGTGGCTTACAAAATACTGTGACCGTGCAAACAAATCCACTAGTGCAGGTTGAAAAATGAAAGAAAAACACTTTTTATATGGGTTAGTCTAATGTTATACAAAATGGGAGTTTGTTTTTAATTTCATTTCATTGGTGTTGCCTAAATGTGCTCTTTCATTATGTTAGAGCGTAGTACTTAGCAAATATATGCTGGAGTGAACTTGTTCTCCTACCTTAGATCTCTATTGGATTTCTTCACAGAGAGGATGGTCAGACATTGGAACAGGCTGCCCAGGGCAGTGATGGAGTCACTGTCCCTGCAAGTGTTCACAAGCTGTGTAGACAAAGCCCTTGGTGACATGGGTTAGTGGTGGCCTTGGCAGTGCTGGGTAATGGTTGGACTTAAAGGATGATCTTGAAAGTCTTTCCCAACCTAGTTTATTCTATGATTCTATATCCTTTGCAAATCTTTCACCTCCGAAGTTTAGAGTCTTACCCCATACTCCACTCTGTCTGCTCCACACACTCTGTCAGGAGCCTGGGTTCTTCAGAGCTGTTCTTCCCTACTCATGTATGTACTGCCTCAGCTGCAGGCTCCTCTGGTCTGCTTGTTCTCTGCAGCCTGCTCCAAGCTGCCTCTCAGCAGTTGACAGGATCTGTTCCTGCTTTCCACTGCTGAGCAACAGAGGAAAGGCAGCCTGGCTAAGGTGACTTCTTTCTAGTTTTAGAATCACAGAACAGTTTGGGTTGGAAGGGACCTTCAAAGGTCATCTAGTCCAACCATCCAGACAGTTCTGCTATGTTTTTCATGTGAGGCAGCTGTGATTATTTCTACTCATCTTCTGTTCTTATATCTATATCTGCATTGATTTTACACGGGTTTTAGATTCCATGTTAGCAGGGAAACTTCTCTTTGCGCATCAAACCCCCCCAAAACCCATGTTCTCTGATTTTGTGTACAGGTGAATATCAGTTGTTATAAACATTACACAAATGGTTGCTATACATAAATACCTACACTAACATATATGTTTTCTCTGCGGGGGCAGGTTATACACTTCTGAGTTAATTGTTTAAGTTAAAATGCTGTAAGAAAATAGTAAGAATAGTCTCAGGAATTTTTATTTTACTTCATTTCTACAGGAAGTGACCACTTGCTTACCAGAGTACTACAAATGGACACAGTATCTCTTTCTTAAGCTTTTTGAAGCCGGGATAGTGTATCAAAAAGAGGTAGGTACAAACTTTGACCATACTTTGCAGGTGCACTAATTCAAATCACTTATGTCAATGGCTCACTTCTGGATCATCCATTCACATTCATTAAGTGGATTGTCCTCTGTTGGTTTTAAATCTTTGCAAAATAGGATGAATTTTACATGTAACTGAATTTTATATGTAACTAACATGAATGAGCATTGTAGCAAGTCAAATCAGAAATATTTATTGTTGGTGATTTGTATTGAAGTGCAGGATCCAAATATAGCTCTGTTAGCTTATTTCATGGCTTTAGTACAGATTTTACTTGATCTTAACTTCCCTTCCATGAAAACATACAGGATAATGTGATCATTAGGAGTCTCTTCAGCAGTGGGATTATTTAACTGTATAACATTACTGTGATACAGTCTCAAAATTGATAGGTTTGGATAGGATAGCTGGAGATTATGTGCTCCATCTAATTCCTGGAGCCTATTTGTGATCTCTAAAATATGAAATATTAGAAGTTAAATACCATCACAGCTCTTTATTTGTTAGCAGTACATTAAGAAATTACTTACCTTATAATATTTTGTAAATAACATATATCAGGCTATCTGAAAAGGGAAGGGTTCAGTTAACTTCTTAAGGAGGAGGTGAAAGAAAGATGTTGAATAAGCATTCCAAAGATCTGTCTGCATAGCCAAGGCAGTGCAGTTCCAAAACACCTGAATGGCTGTGCCCTAACAAAGCTGAAATTTAGTGAATGTTTCTAACTTAAAATCAAATTAAAGTTTCTTAAGTAGGCCTTGACATTTCATTTATATTCCATAGAAACCAGGAAACCTGATAGGATATAATCAGGGATGTACTCTAATTTTTCTCTGAACCCAGCAAAAGAAGCTGATGGTGAAGGAATAGAAGGGTGTTACCAAGCTACTTCTATTTTCATAGGCAGGGGTGTATTCAGACATCGTAAATGGTAACCAGCAAAAAGATTCAATATTTCCCATGTCCTAACATGCTGGATTTGGTTGGATTTTTTTTTCTCTGCAATTATTTTTTGTGTTTGTAATAGAAAATTAACCCCTTAGGTTTACCGTAACAGGCTTATTTTGTATCTGTAAAGTTGTTCGCGTGACGAGTGATCCCAAGTGAATCTGGAAAGCACAAGCCTTGCTGCTTCAGTAGAATGAATGTATATCATTGATGATATACAAATTTGCACACAGGCTTCAAGTATTGTGGGATCCTTGAGGTGTTTGGGTGCTAGTGAAGTCTCTCTTAAAGTGAAGAATCAGTTTGAGGACTTAAATCAGTATCTGTCAACCTACAGGGAATGTAATCTCTGGTGGGTATGAGCCAGATGTTTTTGGCAGAAACAGATGGCAGGGATAGCCCATAACCCTGGGTCTCTTCAAACAGTCATATATACTTAAAGCATATATTTATCCCAGCTTGTCAGCATATCTGTAATGTATCTTAGGTGGTACTTTTGCACAGCTTGAAGTCTCCTGTATTACAACTTCATTTTGGGTACAAGGAGATAAGTCATAGCCTTACTTACAGGCAATAAGAATAATGCATGTAGAGCATTATTGTAGTTAATGCTCTGTTCCAGGAGTACGTGTGTCTGGCAGGGAGACACAGACTCAGTGTGTCTGGGTGCTGTAGTTACTGATAACTAACAATGTCTGGGTGCTGCAGCATCCACAGAGGGCATCTTTATTCACCATAGCAAAATCCATTCTCTTCTTCCTATAATACTGAGCTAGTCAATATAGTGTAGAGGCTATTGACCTGGCAGATTTGGGTGTCTCACTGGGGTTGAGATTAATAGCTGCCTACTCTATTTTTTTTTATTAGGTAGCTGTAGACTGTAGTGGAACCATACACACCAAACCTGTAGAGAGATATTAATGCTATAAATAGGTATAGCTACTGAAATTAGACAAGATGAATCCTATCTTGAAAGTATATGGTTTACGCTGGTGTAGTAGATTAAATAATCAGTGTGCTCAATACCCTTTTGCATGATGCTGTCTTTGTGTAGATGGCATTTAGCAGCTTCCTAGTGCCATACTTTCAGAGGCTGTCATTGTCAAAAAGTTGCTTGTGAGAGGTACAAGTAGGAACTAAGGATTTAATGTCATATCCAAGTTCTGGATATTAGTCAAAAGACGGAGAGATGGGAGGAACAAAATGCAACTTCAAAAATTCACAGACAAGACCTTTCAGCTATGGATTTCTTAAATGCGTATTTGCTTTATGTTTCGAGTGACTTATTTAGATAAATCTTGCAGTTATGAACCATGAGAATATGTTGTGCTAAATAATTATATTCATTTAAATCAGTTACCTTCTAAAATTTCAGTCATAAATTTGATCCAATATCATAAAAATAGAAACAGGGAGGGGGTTCTCAACTTTAAGTCATAGCCAATTTAATACAAGCTTATGCTAATTGTTCTCTAAGCAACTGGCATTTTATTACTACTTATTATTATCTGATTTATCTCTCATTACTTGTGACATTTTGACTTTGTGTGGGTTTTTTTTCATAAGATTGTAAATGAAAAGATCGATACTTTAGAGCCTATTTCATAATGTGTTGTATCATTGCTGAAGAAGCTGTGTTTTCTGAAATTCTAGAAAATAGATCTGTAATAGTGGAATATATTGATTGCTTGTAATTTCCCAATGAATTTTCAGTAGCCTTTTATGAAATCTGGTGTGATGTTACTGGTAGGCCACAGATAAAAGGTAGGCGAAGTGTAAAAAGTTTAAATGGATGTTATGAAAAATGTAGAAAATTCAGTGGCCTGAGGACTGTTTCTGGGTAATTCTTTTGATACCTGAAAAGTTTGAAATAGCTGCTGAAGATGTTATTTCTTCATGTAACATTTTTTAGGCCTTGGTGAATTGGGATCCAGTGGATCAAACTGTTCTAGCTAATGAACAGGTGGATGACAATGGTTGCTCATGGCGTTCAGGAGCAAAAGTGGAACAGAAATACCTCAAACAGTGGTTCATCAAAACTACAGCTTATGCAAAGGTATGAGAATATAGTTTGGGGACATTATGGTACCACTTAAAAGAGATGACTTTCCATCCAAAAGTGTTCATCAAGCTGAACATGGTCTTCAATATATGTACATGTTTGTGGAATATATAGTTAAATAATAATACACTCCTATATAAAAATTATTATCCCTGAAGTCTAAGTAATTTGTATGGGAGTAAGTTTTGAAGAAATCAAAAGGCATAAATTAGAGGTGAATGAATTAATTCTGCATTCACACATTGTCATCCAATATGTACCACCAGATGCTCTTCTGCATATTTTGAGTGTCTAGCTGTGCAATCTTTGAACTAGAAACTTGTTCACTTAGTCACTGTTGGACTTACGGGCATGGCATAAGCAGTGAAGATTCACTGGACCTTCTGTTTTATTTAATATTCTCTTTGATTTTCCGTAATTTAAAAATGTTTCCATGTTACTTAAACACCAGTTTTTGTTGTGAGCTCAACTTTTGACCGTGATGGAACAGTATAGCTTCCACACCTAGGAATTCTTTAACAAAATTTTGGGCTTTATGCTCTCTGAGGTGAAGTATCAACTTCCTGTTTTATCTGGATGGAGTTTTTATTCCATCTGAGTATTCTCTGTATTGGGACTTCCAAGTACAGATTGAGAAAGGTATTCCCAAGAAAATATTAAAAATTCATCTTTGACTCTTTTCCTGAGCCTCAGATTCAAGTGACCAAATTTCCACCATCATCTAGGGAGAAGAAATCCAGGTCTCGCTCTAGGTCCATTCATAATAAAGCTAAAAACTTTATAAATCCTGCCTAATGCTTTGATTCTTCGTACACAGTGAAGGTACTTGAGATGCATGGTTTCTGACTGTGCTGCCTGTTCTGTTCACCAGTACAACTTTTCTTGAAAGTCTTTGCTGTTTAGAGACTTCATATATTTGTGCTTCTACTGGTAAATGAGTACAACAATTTGGTTCTTTATGGATCTTGCCTCTCTTTTTCCTCAGTTGTTTGGGGCTTACCATGAATGTGTGTATAGCACCTTTTCTGCAGTTATTTTCAGGCACCTGAAGGCTCAGTATGCTACAGTAGTAGAGAGCATTTTTATCCAAGCTGAGCTTAGGTGTTGAAGGTACTTAAAGTACACTTAATGAATTTGCTAACCCTTAATTCTTCATGCAGATCACCAGCTGGCAATAATGGCTGAATGTGTAGGCATCCACCTTGCTTTCTTCTTGGTGCTTTGTCCTGGGTTCAGTACAGCAGTCATTTTTTCTCCTTCTCAGTAGCTGGTGCAGTGCTGTGTTTTTAACTTTCAGTCTGGGAACAACGCTGATAACACCGATGTTTTTAGCTGTTGCTAAATAACGTTTACTCTGACCAAGGACTTTCTCAGTCTCATGCTCTGCCAGGGAGGAGGGGAAGCCAGGAGGAAGCAGAGACAGGACACCTGACCCAAACTGGCCAAAGGGGTATTCCATACCACAGCACGTCATGCCCAGTATATAAAATGGGGAGAGTTACCCAGAAGGCCCAGATCGCTGCTCGGGTCGGGCTGGGCATCGGTTGGCGGGTGGTGAGCAGTTGTGTCCTCTCCCCTTGTTATTCCTCTTATCATTATTATTGGTAGCAGTAGTGGTTTGTATTTTACCTTTGTTACTGAACTGCCT
>NW_009927293.1:24280-54006 GCF_000696875.1 Nestor notabilis | reverse complement strand
GGCTTCGTGGTTCCAAGTTGCTGGCTGGGCTTAAACCACGACAAGCATCCACAAATTATTTTGTTGTAACTATTTAACCTATTTATACTGCACGTCGGTGACATTTCTAGACATCTGTGTTCATCTCTTTCACTCATTTATCATTTCATGTTTTCTTCTGTATCTCACAACCTGAATAAACAGAAATACTATTAAGAGGAATCTTCATCTGCAATGCTTAAACTACTAGTCAAATAATAACAAGGAGTTTCATGATCAGTAATGGGCTGTGAAGTCATCTTGTGTTACAGGAGTCAATGTTTCATTCCTACACACATTATTCCTTAGATCTCTGTTGTGTCCGTCTTCTGTGGATTTGCTTTGATTTCTTTATTGTTACTGCACCAGCTCTTGAAATACAAAATGCAAACAAAGCAAGCAGCGTTCGCTCACATTGTGCTTTACCACTGGCAATGAACTAGTTTGAAAGGATAAAAATGTTGGCCATGCTTCAAATGCTTAGCAGAAAGCATTTTGGTTATGTGAAGTGAGAAAGTAATCATGACCCACTGTTTAAACTGTGACGTACATCTGAAATGGTCTAGCAGCTTTTATGGATTTTTAAAGAACGTTTTAATTGTCATTTTTCTCTTGACAGATTTCCTTGACAAACTGATGGCATTGTTGTTCAAATTGTTGTCTGTGCATTTAAGATGCTTAAGCTAAAACATTTAGTTGCCATGGTTACCCAGGTGAATCTGTAGGCAGATTCATTGGAAAAATCTATCTGCAAATGTTAGTATTTTCTGTGTGTAAATTGATGTTCTGTGCATTTTATGTAGTTGACAGAGTCCTCAAATCAGTATCTGTAAGGTTAGTCTTTGCAGAGTCCCTGTTCTTGCTAAATTAATTTTATACAATATTTTTCCATATTATACTTTTCAAGAATCATTGAAATCACTGGAAAATTATATTTATTTTTTTTTAAACAAAATAAAGTAGAAGCAACTTTGAAACCTCAAGTTTTGCCTTAAATAATCTCCCTTTTTTGCACAGCAGTAAGTTAGTATATGTATGTTTAATTTAAATACTGGGGAAAGTGACAGGGCCTACAAAATTCTGCCACTCTAATTTACCATTGCAATACAGATAAGTTATCTAAACCCTTCACCAGCTTTGTTGCTGGTTGCTTATAATAATTACTATTGTATTTTGAATTTTAAATGAATCCTTATTATTATGGTTTGGGTGTCTTGTCTTTTTTCTTTCTGATAGGATGATACCACCTAAAGATCCCACTCAATTTTATATCCTGTTGTACTTGGCAAAATATCAATATGAAATACAAAAAATACATAGGCAGCTGGAAACTCTATTTTTCCATTTTAAGTCAGAGCTTGAAGAGTTCAGGATATAAAAATGTCTTTTGCCTGACTGCCATCTCCAGGCTGTTGTCTAGAGCAACTAAGCCAAATGCAGGCTTCATACCCGCAAGCACATCTCTTACGTACCTGTAGGCTTCTACAGCTCATTAGGTCACTTATACTTCCCACAAGTTACACCCATTAGGAGTATTTTCTAAGTTTGTTTTCATTAAGGGTTTTTCTCTGTTTAAATTTTATTCCATTCAAAAGGAAGGCCTCTTCTAATATCAAGAGGTCCTTGCTGGAGACAACATACCTCTGAATTTGTATCATCAGCAGTATAAAAACACCTCATCCTATGGTTTTTCCAGGACCATATCATTTTGGTGTTCATTACAATTAAACCCACAGTCTTAATTTGTATGCTTACTAAGGCTGAATGTCCTAATTCTTTCTTTTATTGCATAAGGCTATGTTTGATGCTTTGTCCGACCTCCCTGAGTGGTATGGTATAAAAGAAATGCAAGCAAATTGGATAGGTGACTGTGTTGGATGCTCTCTTGACTTCTTGCTAAAGGTAAGTCAGAAATTTCAATGGTGCTGTCTTGGTTGGGCTAATCAGAGCCCCTGAAATGTGTGATGGAAATGGATTTTCAGATCTAAAAAGCTTGAAACCTACTAGAAGAGATTAATCTATGCTCACGCCCAGACCAGCACAGATTCCTGAAGAACACTGGTTTGGGGTTGAAGAGATGCTCCCTGCTATCCTCCTTTGGGAAGAGTTTGTGTTCAAGTGCAACATCAGATGCAAATTAACTGTGTGTATTTATGCCAACTAATAATAAAAAGCCAGGACATTCAGGGGAGCAGTGCCAAAAGCAGTATCAAATGGCATTGCACAAATCAGCTGGGTTCTAGTTGGGCTTTTCACTCCTGTGCACAGCACATTCTGTGTCAGACCCAGGCTGACCTTAGGCAAGCCACTTTACTTATAAAAACATAACTTTATTTCATTTACTACATAATTTGTCTATTATTTCATTTACTATATAATTATTTCAATTACTACATAATTAAAATAATGGAAACCAGTCAATTAGGTAGTGATGGACCTACAAAGAAGTCAAGGTAGAAAAATAGGAGAGGAAGGTAAAAGTAACCTTTAGAAAATTATCATTATCTACAGAAGGACTTCAGATTTTCCCATTTTTCTTAAGAGATGCAAAAGACTTCTTGAATACAATAGTGACAGAAGAGATTTTCAGAGACGGAATTTCAGCCCTTGTGCTTCAAAGCTTTATTGTGCTTATTTACTCTGCTCTAACATTTTAGAAGTAACTCTGTATTTTAAAATACCGAATTTTTGGGAACTTCAAATTGAGACAGCTTAAACTTTCTTAATACATCTGACTTGCACACTGCTGGGTGCATTTTTGGATTTAAGTTGTTCTAACAGTTGTTTCTAAAACGGTGTATTAATGCATGTAGTGGAAAAATCTCTTTTTAAGACCACAATATGCTCCATGGTTAATTGACCTAAAATATAAAGCCTGTCGATAGTGGTAGGAGGTAATTCTTAAGCAGTCTTGTAAGTTTATTGCTTGTGTTTTATGTCCAGTTAGTTTTAATGTTGTGCCACCTTTTGTTATTTTACTCTGGTATGTAAGTCGCGGCACTGACTTCATCAGAGAGGTATAGTGAAAAGCCTGGTAGCTGAGAACATCTGAAATTCTCTTTAGCTTTCAGAGGTAACATGTAATTTCTGTTTCTTGGAAACAAGGCATGCATATTAAAAGTGATTAGAAGAATTTCAGGTTACTTAACTAAGGATTGAATCTAGCTCAGTAGCACAATGTAATAGTATGATTTTAGAAAGAAAAAATATAGATATATTTGGATAAATAGAGGTAAAACTGCAAAAGAACTTTCTCAAGATCTAAAAGTAAATTTTGTCAAGGTTTGATCCTGGAAACTCCCTATAGTGGCAATGCATCCGGCTTTGATGCTGAGAACTGTCTCTGTAGAGTGATGTAGATCTGTTAGTTGCATAAAAAGGAAGGGGAATCTAAAACCGCTGCACTTCCAGGGGGAAATTTTCTGCTCTTTTTCAGGTGAATGGCAAAGTAACAGGAGAGAAGCTAGCAGCTTACACCTATACACCTGAAGCTATTTATGGAGCTTCTCATTTATATATCTTACCAACTCACAGGCTGTTGCATGGGAATAGCAGTCTCAAGGAAGTCTTTCAGAAGGAGTTCATCCCAGGCAAAGGTGATACTTTTCTCATACTGCATTTTGTTGTAGAACAGCAATTTTAGAGAATGATCTTGAGACAACATTTGTCAGTCTGAGCAGGAGTTGCTCCTGTTGAGAAGGAACAGGTCTCTTGATTCTTTGTATATGTCAAACTGGATCACATCAGCCTGTCCTGGCTACAGATGTGGTAAGAGCAGCTGTTAGAATTCTTCCTTTTATAATGGCTCTAACACTTCGTAGCATATAAAGCAATGGAAGAGATTCTTGTTTCCTCATGTACCAGAAGTGAATAGTCAAACTATGTGTCAGCACACTGAAAAATCTCACAGCCATATGGTAATTACTCATTTGCACAAAGACGGCAGAACCAACTCTTGCACCAATCATGATCTTTTCCTGACACAGGGAATATAAAGAGGGCAGTAGATCACTAATACATAGCAAAGTGGATCATTGATAGATAGCAAGATAATATTCTGCTATGCAGCTCCTTGGTTAATATACGACTTTAATGGAGTAAATTCAGAGTATCCCTACAGCAGGTCATGACTTGTGCAGAGGATACAAATAAGTGGTAATTCTTTAATTGGTTTCCTGAAAGCTCCTGCCACCAATTCTGCCTGTATTTAGCATTCCTTTTTTTTGGTGTTTGGAAAACCTGAGAATTGCAAGAGTAAATATAATGTGTACTGAATATTTTGTCTTTCCACTTCAAGATGGTACCCGATAATTATTTCTTTTCTTCACTGGTAAAGATGACATTTCATTCTCTGTATTTGATGTCTCTATATGTGCCATTTGATTTCTTTATATCTGATGTCAACAATAGTGAAGCAGGAATCTTGTGGGAAATCGTAATGGTTGCACAAAACCTACTTTATTTTTGAATGCTTCATTTCTATAACCTTAAAGAAGTTTGCCTGCTAGGAGAAAGCAATGGAGCCTGAATATGTAGAGTATGAAGAGCCTTTGTCTCAGAGCTGAGCAGAGCTTGAAGAATTCTTGCTAAGGAATAACGGGACAAATTTGCAGTTCTTACAGTTCAGCCAAATCAAAGCACTGACCACAGAAACACATATCTATACATGTGCCTGTATCTTTGTTGGATCTTGTCCTTTAAGCCAAACCAGACAAGTGCAAAACTTGTTTTTAGTAAGGACAGAGGTATATTTTTTTGTATTGTTTTTGTATAGAAACACTTGGGAAGGCTTTTTTGTGTCTGTTAACAATAAACTTCACCTTTTGGTTGAGCTAAATTAAGAAATTCTTGTTCAGAATGATGACAGTCGTAAGTCCTTGAAAAAGAGACAAAATTCTAGTAACTCTGCTATTGTTGTGTGCTCCTTCTACTTGTAAATACACTTAGGATTTCTTCTATTGAAATTGGAGGATTTCTCTTACTATTTCTTGAGCATTTCAGAGGCACAGAGTGGTACTTTCTGAAGAAGAGAACACAAGGAGAATTTCTACATGAACTTTTAGATTTGCATTTCAGCCATGGTACATATGAAGGGATAACAATGGCAATTAAGTAAAAAAGAAATTTTGGATGGGCTTGAATAGACCAGATTTTCACATTAACGAAGATTTTGGACAAAAATTCACTAGTAACATTAAAATTTTAATGTAATTTGTTATAATTTTTTTTCTTTTCAACAGGATAGTCTTGTAACTCCTTCACAGTGTTCTCATTTAAATAATTAGGAGGATATGTTTTCATAGAGTCATAGGATGGTTTGGGTTGAAAAGGATCTGCAGCTCATCCAGTTCCAACCCCCCCGCCCTCGGGCGGGGCACCTCACACTAGACAAACCCCCTGCCATGGGCAGGGACACCTCACACTAGACAATGTCACCCAAGGCTCTGTCCAACCTGGCCTTGAACACTGCCAGGGTTGGAGCATTTACCACTTCTCTGGGAACCCTGTGCCAGCGCCTCAGCACCCTCACAGGGAAGAACTTCTTCCTCATATCTAACCTAAACTTCCCTTGTTTCAGTTTGAACCCATCACCCCTTGTCCTATCACTACAGTCCCTCTCCAGCATCCTTGTAGCCCCCTTCAGACACTGGAAGCTGCTCTGAGGTCTCCACGCAGCTTTTCTTCTCCAGGCTGAACAGCCCCAATGTTCTCAGCCTGTCTTCATGTTTTCTAGGAGAGAAAAAAAAAGCTGTTGTATGGCAGAGTAACTTGAAGTTCTAATACCTTTACTCTTAGAGTGCAGCTCTCTATTTTAGGCTATTATTATTTATATAGAGGTGAGCAACCAGTTTTCAAACATTCATGTTTTCAGCCTAGACGAATGTATGTTAATTTAGAATCTGGGAAGTCTAGCTTTGACAGCATGAGGTGTCTGAGATAAAGAACAACATGAGGGCCAAATGTTTATCTCATTGTAATTCTCTGCATACATTCTTTTACATTTGTAACTGTAATATATCTCTTTACAGCCATTATAATAATGTGAGCAAATGAGCAGAAGGAAGATTGCCTTCATAAACTGGAGTTGTTTTGGGTTCCAGTATAACATCAAAATTATTGCTGGGTGGAAGAGAGAAGTTATTTTTAAAATCAGACTGTCCTACTCACTCAGCTTCCTGTTCAGGAGGCTTTTAAAAGAATGAAATGATTCCTTTAGTACTTTTTTAAGCAAAAGGGAGAAGCTCTGTGCAGTGGTTTGAACACTAGAAATTTTCTCTAGACTATGGCTATCAGACACCTGAAATTTGAAAAAGTAGTAATCAGAAATAACTATGTCATTTATGTTGAGAGATGGGATACAGTAGCCCTATTCTCTACAACGCTGTTACATATTTCGAGCAGATTTTATGCATTGCAGTACAAGCCTAAGATGTTTCTCAGCTCAACTATGAAGATAGGTGAAAAGAAGCTCTTAGCAGTCTGTATGGTGATTATTTTAATTGTCATCAACTTAAAGGCACTGAGAAAGTCAGAAACAAATCAAAATCTGGGGGGTTGAATCCTCAAAACTTGGAGTATTCAGTTTTGATTTTCTTCTTGGTGAGCCACCCAAGCTACACATTGTAAATTGGTTGCCATTTACTCCAGTTCTCACCCTTGATTCTCTCCTCTTGTCTCTTCTTTTCCTTGTGAACATATTCTCATCTCTAATATGAATATTCTGTTTGGAAATCAATAGGTTATGTAGTTGGGTTTTCTTTACACTGCTCAGTATTTCTGATGCTTTGTAGTTCTTCTGTAAGAAGATAGGTGCTCCCCTTCGGTTTCATCTGAATAACTGGATTTATTTTTGCATAATTTTGTGGCAGTGTATTTTAGTATATAACTCAGGGCTTACTAGAGAAAATTCATACAACTTTGCAGCAGGTCTGCATTTGGGTCAAGGACTCAATTTTTATATTATAATCCAGATCTTATTCTGTTTTATTCAGATGTTTATTATAAGCATAAGTTTGTTAGAAATGTGATTAGGCTTTTCATTTTCTTTCTTTTTGAAACAAAAAAGCTATTTTTTGTTTCATGCACATTTAAGATAACGAGCTCTAATAGTAAGTCATGTTCTTAGCATATCATCTGTAATATTTTACTTACCAAGATCATTCAATTTGTTTTCAGACTCACTCACTTCAGTGACAGCTGTGAATTTGCTCACCCATCAAGAGATTCCTGTAGTCATCTCAGCAAAACCCAACTTTGAGAATTATCTTGATACTAAAATAGGTACGTGACAATCTGTAAGTGGAATAATACAGTTTTCAGTTGCTGTGTTGGAGCACAGGATACTGTAAATCTTTGGACACGTCAGCTCTCTTCTGGACTTTGGAACTCTGTTCTTAGTTCCTGTTCTTCATTAATGAAGAAGGAAGGGAAAAGTAGTTATGTGGAATCTGCCTGGGGGGGAGGAGATTTACAGGATGATAAATTTTAATGGAAATATTATGAAATTAGTACATTTAATAAGCTTGTCATGGTTTAAGCCCAGCCGGCAACTCAGAACCACGCAGCCGCTCACTCACTCCCCCCACTTCTTCCTTCCCCCATTCGTGGAGGGATGGGGAAGAGAACTGGAGGAATGTAACTCCCATGGGTTGAGATAACAGCAGTCCAGTAACTAAGGTATAATACAAACCACTACTGATACCAATAATAATGATAAGAGGAATAACAAGGGGAGAGGACACAACCGCTCACCACCTGCTGACCAATACCCAGCCCGACCCGAGCAGCAATCTGGGCCTTCTGGGTGACTTCCCCCAGTTTCTATCCTGGGCATGACGTGCTGTGGTATGGAATACCCCTTTGGCCAGTTTGGGTCAGGTGTCCTGCCTCTGCTTCCTCCTGGCTTCCCCTCCTCCCTGGCAGAGCCTGAGACTGAGAAAGTCCTTGGTCGGACTAACCATGACTTAGCAACAACTAAAAACATCGGTGTTATCAGCGTTGTTCCCAGGCTGAAAGGCAAGAACCAGAGCCCTGCACCAGCTACTAAGAAGGAGAAAAAATGACTGCTACAGCTGAACCCAGGAAAAAGCTAGAATTGTTAAGAAGATTGATTACCTACAGTGCGCATGCATTTGGCTGTCTCTCACTATCCTTAATCAAAACAGTATCGCATCATCGTTTCACATAAGTATTTTGCAAACAACCCAGCCTTTTAGCTCAGTTTGTGTCTTATGCTTACACAAACTCTGTGCCTCCTCATAGAGCTGTTTTTCGGACAGTAAATGTACAAAACTTCCAAGTTTGACTTTTATCTGGTAACATCTGTGTTGAGGTCAGTAAAATAATTCAGAATAATAGTTCTGCTCAGGTAGTTGTAGACAGTTCTCTGGATCCTTTATTTTTAAAGGAAGAAGGTGCCTAATTTAGGATTGAGGATCCGTAAACAGAGGGGGAAGGATGTTGCTAGAAAATACTATGAATCGCTTGAAGCAGGCTTCTGTTCTCAAAGTTGTCCTGTGAAGCAGCCTGCCTTACTCCTTACCTGCATGGGGAGCCTAGCCCCTCAACTTGGGCAGCTGAGTACATAGGGTTAGATGATGTGACTGTTCTTTTAACTAAAATTGTACTAATGTCTAAAAATAGTGTCCATTTTAATCTGCACCCACTGAGCTTTTTGATTGCTCTTGCATTTTGCTATGTTCTTATGGACAATGTTCTGTAGCAGTCCTAATTAGAAATAGTTCTCTTATTTTCCCCTTTTCCACTACCTCACTTATCCCTTAACTCCCTTGTGCTGCCTCCCTGTTGATACTTCTTTCCTGCCCTGGAGCTGCTACTTTCTTTTCTACACCAGTGGCAACATTGGTTGCTCCTGCACAGCAACTGGACTGAATAAAACCATCTGACTGTTCAAAAATATCTTGGATGACTCTCGCAACACTGATGGAAATTATCCACTTGGGCTGTATACCTTACTTACAACATGTCTACATCTTACGCTTTAGAAATTAGTCTGGTTTTGAGAACCAGAATGTTTCCTCATGTAAGAGAAGTAAATAATTGAGATACCTAACCTTATTTTTCGTTAAAAGCTTCCAGCTTGCTCACTGGCACATACCTTCACCTTATGTCTGTTGGAAACAGCTCAGCTCTTCCCAGGAAGTTCTGGCTGCCAGCTGTTGAGCTTTGCAAATATATATGAATAGCATCACCTTTTCAAATGAAGAAAGAGCAAAAAGTGGGACCTGCTTTTGCCCATTTGTAGAGCAAATTGTGAAGCCACCTATTGCAGGCTGCAGGGCTCTCTACATTATTCTGTAAGATGGCCTTGAAATGGCAAGAGCTATTTTGATTATAGTTAAGGAGTTTCACGTGGGAGTTTTGCTTGGTTTTCCTTAGTTATCTTCTTCCAAACTCCCATATATTGACAGAGTTAATGTATAGCAGGCATTTCATTGCCTGAACAAAGATGATTGTTGAACTGGTTTTGAATGAAGTCATTTGCGTGTTAATAATTATAATGTGCTCAGCAATATTTTGAGATGTTTCACTGTAGTTTTCACTGACATAATGTTGGCATTAGCTTGTTGGAATATGTTTCTTTGTCTTTTAAAGATGACAGAATTTTGGGAGATTGTTCAAAATATTTCCCTAAAAGGAAAAACCATGTAGAAAGATGCATCTCTGTGGAAAAATAACAAATCTGTTAGTATCTCAATGTTATTTTAGATTACACGTGATAATAAAGTTAAGAAATTTCTTAACTCACCCTAAAAGATAGTCCTCTAAAGTAGAACTATGTATGACAGTCCCAAATAATAGGATGCAAAGGGAAATATAGCATCAGGGCCTTTAAGGACTGTCTTTATATAACTGACTTGGACAGCAGTAAGAAGTGCTCTCAATAGTTACATTCTGAATAGAAAATTAACCTTATTTGAATTCTTTTCCTGAGTTTATAAAAAAATCATGTCTTTCATAATATGTTAAAAGGGTAGTAATGTTAGAGACTGTTGTGCTGCGGTACATGTTAATAAAGTAAGAAATTACAAAGAGATTAAATTTCCTGTTGAAACAAGAGGACTGTTTCAGCTGGTGTGTCTCTTGTAGTAGCAAATAGGATTCAAATTTGTATTATTTAAATATATAATGCTTATGTAACACAACTGTATTGAAAATTTTATTATTTCTCCATATTTTATAGCTTTATTTTTACTCTTTTTTGGAACCATCAAATTTTCAGCCTTTTCTGAGGTAGGACATTGATGTATATTTGGATTACAGAGAAACTGAGAGATGTGTTTGTAATTATTGCTTTAATTTTATTGCTTAAAGAACATGAAAGTATTTTTATTGTTCTTAGATTTTTAAAATCTCTTGGGCAAACATAAGTCATTATAAAGAGAGTGTCACTGAAATCAAATATTTTATTATCAAACTGATGATTGAATCCATGTTAGTCAACCCCAGAAGTGATTTATTTTTTCTCCCCTCCTAGGAATTCCAAGTACTAGTGCGGAAGATGCTGCAGTCGCTAAGAATCTGGGCATTTCTTTTACTGAAGTCATTGAGACATTGCCAAATGGTTTGGAGAAAGTCATTAATTCTGCAGAGGTGGGTATTCAAGTATGGAGTTCTTTCCAACTTACAATAATAATGCAGACTGAATCTGTTGTCTCAAGAGTGCCAAATACTTCATATCATTAAAGGGATTTATTTATTTGCTTAAGAATCAAGCCAGGGTTATGCTATCAAATTTCTAGGAATACTTTTATGATGAAATATGTTGGCTTTTCTGTAGCAATAAAATGAGTTTTTTCCTTTTGTACAAGAGAGAAATGTACAGTATCGATCTGAGTTTTATAATGGAAACTGAATAATTAAACCCATGTTAAAAGTTGATTCTTATTTCATCATCTCAATAGATTTTTAAGTTAAATATTAACATATTAACCCTGTTTCCATGCATTCACTGAAATGTGGTGTAAGCCTTTATGCTAACATACCTGCCTGAAGTGACATAAATCTTTAAACAAGATATGTATGGTGTTACTGCTCTTGAAAAAATGCGTTCAATAGCACGCACAAAACTCATATTCTCTCATATGACAGGTAGGATCTAAGGAGTTAAGATGTATGTGAAAGCAAGAATAGAAAAACCTAAAATGAACACAGGAAAAAGTTTTACCATTTGGATTTCCTCAGTCTCCACCCTGTGTTTCAGCACCTATCAGTTGATTACAAGTGTCAGCAGTAAATGCAAATATCAGCCAATAAGGGCTGAAGGGGTCTACAAGTCTCTCAGCCGTGTTCTATTCAGACCATCAAGAACATTATCTTCTGAGTAAAAGGGTTTAAATGAGTAGCTGGTATGTGAATAGTCTCTTGGATAGAGACTGTAGTTGGAAGGGGGAAATGGTATGAGGCTCATAAAGTTTGAACTCTCAGAAATTGCATTTGTGACTTTTTTTGTCTGTTCTTGCATGTTCACTGGCACTGCTTCTCTGTGTTTTTCGTCAGATCACAGGCATGACTCGGCAGGAGGCTCTAAAAGCTATTACCCAGCAGGCCAAAAAAACAAGAATAGGTGGAGACCTAACGAGTGACAAATTAAGAGATTGGTTAATATCTCGACAGCGGTATTGGGGGACACCTATTCCTATCATTCACTGCCAGACATGTGGCATTGTCCCTGTACCTTATGAAGACTTACCTGTGGTGTTGCCCAATGTGACCACCTTCACAGGAAAGGGAGCCTCACCTTTAGAAACAGCTCCAGAATGGGTGAACTGTTCCTGCCCGAGGTAAGCCAGTGCTGCACGGAGTGCAGACTGGGAGAGATTGCTTTGTAACTGCCTATTTATTGTGTTCACCACTCTGAGACAGGATACCAGTCCAGAACGATCTTTAGTCTGACCCAGCACAGGGTCCTTTTTACAACAGACACCCACTGCTATTTCTTCATAAATAAGCTGAAGCAAAGCTCGCTGTTTTTAAGAAAACAGGGAAAACAGAATTATTTTCTCCCCCACCTCCTGTTTCTTAACAGTATTTCTTACTTCATTTACTACAATTTTTATTATCTTTCACCAGCAGAGTTTATATAAAGCTTCCTTTTGTTAAAGAAATAACATCATGTTCATTTTTTTAGCCATAATCCAGCAATAAAGTGTTTCTTCTGCTATATGTTTCTTTATCATGAAGAATCACATTCACTGTACAGATGACAGCATGTAATTCAGATTGAAGGAGATAGTAAGTATATGCATCTCATCAATGCCGTAATCTTTATTCTTTGTAGTCCAGCTGTTTAAGAAATAAAACAGCCTAAATTAGGAGAGAGATCAGTTGTCTAATCTTGAGGGCTGCTTAGATAGCTGGGTACACTGGAGTTCCCATACAGGTTTTGCAGAAAGAACTGGTAGTTTTCATCCCAGAGAAGTTTTTCATCAGCAGTGCAATGCAATGCTGCTGCTTTTTAGTATTAAAGCCTGCCTTCCATCTGGATGCAAGTCTAAGAAATATCTTTTTGGATAGTGTACAGTTGATTGTGCTCTACTTACGTTTTCTAAGTGTTCTGGAATAGGACAGTGATGTGCAGGTAGGTATTGTAGAGGAGTTGTTGCTGTACCTTCTCACAAGGACTTTTGACAAGGATATGTAGTGACAGGACAACGGAGAATGGCTTTAACCTGGCAGAGGGGAGATTGAGATGAGATCTGAGGTTCTTCCCTGTGAGGGTGTTGAGGCACTGGCACAGGGTGCTCAGAGAAGCTGTGGCTGCCCCACGCCAGGCTTGACGCGGCTTGGAGCAGCCTGGTATAGTGGAAAGTGTCCCTGCCTGTGGCACGGGGTTGGAACTGTATGAGCTTTAAGGTCCCTTCCAACCAAAACCATTCTGTGATAATTGTTCAGGCTTCTTTTTGGTTGTATTTTGTTTGGTTTGGGAGGGAGAGGGAAGGAGAGATGGCCCTGTTGCTGGTATTGGACTTTTTCTGAACTTGTGACTTTTCAGACCACTTTTCAGTCTAAATGTCTTCATGGCCACTCTATACACAGTTGGTTCTTTTTTTCTCCAAGCTTGTCACTTACCTAAAAATAGCTTTTCTCCTTCTGTCTTTCTCAGGTGTAAGGCAGCAGCACGGCGAGAAGTCGATACCATGGATACATTTGTGGATTCGGCTTGGTACTACCTGAGGTACACTGACCCTCACAACACAGAGAGGTGAGGGCCATAAGCACACGACTGTCTTGGGGCAAGTCACTTCACAGAGTAGATGGGAAGGAAGAGGCCAGGCACTCTGGTGCTTCTAGCTTCTAACTGCCTTTGTAGGAGACTGCATAACCCCCTGTGCTGCCCCAGTTTTCTTCCTGCCCTTTGGCCTGAGCACAGCACAGGGGAGACTAGGAGGTGCTCTAAAAAAGTGGCTTTTGGTTGCTTCCATGCCAGGAGATCTACAAAGCAGGATGTGTAGATGCAGCTGCGTAAGTGCGGGGCAAGGGACAGAAGTTTACATGAGAGAGCTCAGAGGAAATGTTCAGCTGAGGAGCTAAAAGATTGTCATTAGTGGAGGGTGCCAAGAAGAATGACAGCCTACCACGACTCTCGGAAACTGTAGTAAGTTGCATGGACTGTACCTTCCCTGGCAATGCGCTTGAGTGGTTCAGTGTGTGGACACACAATGCTTTTCCACCAGTTAGAAGACGAATAGTCCAGTGTGACAGCCAGCTACCAAGAACAGCACCTTCATTTCTCTGAATTCTAGTAACTTGCTACTTCCTCATGCACAGGCCTAAAGCAAAGTGGCATCACAGCAAGCTCCTCCTGTGTTGGCGCTTATACTGGATGCATAAATAATGAAAGGATGTTTTTTATATGCTGGGTATTAGTGGCTGCAGCATAGGAAATGTGCAAGAGAGATGTAGTCATTTTAGCTGTTTTTCTGCTTCATAGTGTGCCTGTAGTACTGCTGCTGGTAGCACTGCTTTTTCCAGAGAAGAATTAGTGGAACAGCTCTACTATGTAGTCTCAGGAAGATAAAAAGATATTTTTGAGATACTGATACCTCATCTAGGGCTGTTTGGGGATGTATTTGTTTGCTTATTGTCCAGAGCAGTTTCTGGGTACATACCGCATACCAAGAGATTTAGTATACCTGGGCCAATTATTTTTGCAGCACTAGTTCTGTTAAACTAAAGAAAAATCTTCTGTGAACACTTTTAATTCATGTTAATGTTAATTATTTGCTAGCGATAGTGTGGATTTAATATTAATGTTATTAAGTCAGGCACATTGCTTCCCCTTCAGTGACAGTTTGAAATATTACCTTATGCATGGACAAGAGGGACTTTTCCAGAAGTTGAAGAACTAGTTGGATGGAACACCCAGCTGTCAAAGTAACAGCTTAGTGTGGCTAAATCTGGTTTATATTGAAATAAGAACACTCATATGAACTTCTGCATTAGCTCACTGCCTCAATTTGATTTGTTTATTTGGATTTTTTGGCTAAGCTGCTTATATGTAAGCCTTTTATTTCCACGAGCTGTATTTCACAGGTCTAGAATTTGGGATAATTACTCTGTTGTTTTTAGAACCCTGTGAACAGGTTAGTTTTGATTTGTTCCACTGAAGACATGAATCCCAGATCCATAGTTTTCTTCTGGGCTCATCTGTGAGGAAAAAAAGTATTGCTCTTACAATAATTACAGGTGAAATAATCAAACAGACTGACCAAACATATACATTTGCTGGAATGGGTCCACAAAGCATACATTAAAAACACGTACATATGGTATTTTGCAGGCAGGAGCCCATTACAGAACATATAACAATATTTAATGAAGAAGTAAGCAATGCTAGAAAACCATACAGATGACCCCAAATGACAGAGTAAATATGCTGTAAATGACAGATTCACTGTAAATGACAGATTCACTGTAAATTCATTGAGTATCCTTCAGTTGGAGTGCAATGGCCCATCTGACTCTTCAGAATGTTTTGCAGCCTTAAACTGCTTCATTGCTCCCTAATGGCAATAATGAAAACCTATTATTAAAAAAACCCCTATTTTTGAGTAGGCAAGTCTTCTGTCTTTCACTCTCATATATTTGTATGTAACACTTCATAAATACTGAGAAATTCAAAGGCTAGGCACAGGGTGTGTATAAAAAATAATGTATGTGAAATCATAGTTGCTTGTCTAAAACAAAGGAAAATAGTATTTTTGTGGCTCTGCATCTCAGTGGAAATCAAATTTTTGTCTGTAATTTCATAAGCATACCACTTAAAAATGTAAAAGATCTCATAACAAAATAGAAGGTTTATTACGCATGTATTGCTCTCAGTGGTGTCCAGTCAAGTATGATGAGCTACTTAAGTAGAGCTGATCTTTCTTTTCGACATTGTATTTTTAATATACTTGTGGTTTTTTTCAGGCCCTTTAGTAGTGAGTTAGCAGACTACTGGATGCCCGTGGATTTGTACATCGGAGGAAAGGAGCATGCAGTTATGCACTTATTCTATGCAAGGTTTTTAAACCATTTTTGCCATGATCTAAAGATGACAAAACACAAGTAAGCCTTTCATATTTCTATAAAAACCTTTTGTGTTTCATTTGACTAGCAAGAGTGTTTGTGGGCATTGTTACAATGGTAGAACATCACAGTGAATAAGCCTGAATATTCCTGCTTGTCAGTCTTGGGTAACTACTTGATTTCTCACAGTTAGTTACATTTTCTGTATGCATACATAGATCCATAGCATTTTTATTACATGAGTAGTAACAGGCTCAGGGCAAGTGATAAAATGATACTGTGGATTTTCAGCCTGCAAAAGCTTGCATAAACCACTAACTTCAGGCATTCTGAGTAGTGCTAGTATTTCAAATCAGGGAACTCCCTGCCAGTAATACCATTAATTTCAGTGAAACTATGCATATGTAGAAAAACACTCCTATAATCACTGCAGTATTGGAACTAAGCAGTGCAAAACACTTCATCATAAGCAAAAGCAGTACATTTATCTGCTGTCAATTTATTTGTTATTTAATGACTTTTATATAATTAACTGCTCTTGCTGCTGATGCTACTTTAGCCTAATTCATTATTGTCTGTTTTGGTTAGAGGTAAAGGTTGAGGCAGGAAGGTGAGTCATCTGATGTTCTGTTCATTGTCCTCTCAGCTTGATGTCCCTATTTCCACTGATATTCTTCCATCCGTACCCTAAAATGGCATCACAGGCATGCATCAACTGGGAAGAAGGAATGCCTCAACTGGGAGGATACTAGTGTCAGAGCAGTGAAATACTGTCCCATGCTCTGTCATGTTCTCCCATCAGCAGCCACATTTGAATAGATTGAGTCAAAATGAGTGATCCCCTGAGAACTGCTCAGTAATTTTTCAGCTGGAAACTCACGTACATTCATTCTTTACTAGTATCCACTCTAAAGACTTTGATGTAGAAGAGGAACCTACATCTACGTGGCAATGAACTCTTCAATGTGGTAGTTTTGCTACAAAACTAGAACTTAAGTAGCTGTGTGCCAGAAAAAGATGGACTAGTTAGTGGAGCCAGCAGAGTATTTCCCTGAGTTATTCCATTATCATTTGATGAAAATAGGAGATGCGTTTTCATTGTTCATTTTTGCCTTCATAATAGTTTGCAGTGGAAGCTGTATTTGAATTTTTGGATGTGGATGATTTGTGTACCCGTGTCTCACTCTGTTGTATTCAGCTTGCATAGCTGCAGCAGGAAAGCTGTCTCCTCTCAGGGAGCGGATCCCAAAGCAGATCCTTTCTCTTGGAGGCACTGTTTCTTTAAGCAGAGAATTTCAGAGCTTTCCTGTGCAAATAATTTCAGGCATATCAATTCTACAGAAGATTAAAGTCCTAATCTTACCACTCGTCTAGTGGCGCTGTTAGGCAGCAGCAGAATGTTCTTTGGCTAGTCAAATTCTTCCACCTCCCAAAACAACATTAACAACAGTGGCTGAAGTATTATCACTAGGAAGTAGGATCACAAGGAAGAGGAGGTTTGCTTGCTCTAATATGCAAGAAAATGAGGAGGTATGAAAAGAGGCCAGCATGGCTGAAAAGGAATGTCCTGAGTAAGCTCAAACACTAAAAGAAGTGCATAGAAAGTGGAAGTGAGGATGAGCTGCCCCTGGAGGAATGTGAAAGCATTGGCTAGGTAGCCAGGTTGGAATTGAGAAGGGCCATAAAACAACCAGGATTGAAACTGGTGAAGAATGTGAAGGCAGAAGGGCTTCTGCAGGTACACTGAATAGACCATTAGTGAAAATGTTGTCTTGATGCACACTCAAAGAGCCTAGTAGCAAAGGACAGTCTTTGCCTTGGCCTTTGCTGTCAAGGCCTGTGCTTAGCAGGAGAGTTTGAAGGAGAGAAGTACTACTAGGGTAAGAATGAGTTAGAGATCCCTTAAGTGAACCAGAGATGTACAAGTTCCAAGCAAATGAAAAACAAGGTGACTGGGAGTAGTCACCATGGATTTGCTAATTGGAAATTATACCCAATACATCTGCCTTTCTTCTATGGTGAGATGATTGCCTCTGTGGGTGAGGAGAGAGCTGTGCCTATCTTTTACCATGACTTTAGCAAGGCTCTTAAGTTCTCCTTGACATCTTTGTAGTCTGACTGAGGAGATATAGGCTGAATGGGTGGGCTGCAGCATGGGTGGAAAAACTTTGAGGACTTTCAGGCTCAGACGGTCAGTGTTCAAAGTCTGACTGGCAGCTCTTTGCAAGTCATATTCCTCAGGAGTCACTGCTGAGGCCAGTTGTATTTAACCTGGTCATCAACAACCTGGGCAGTGCACTGTAGTGCTCACTCACCCTCACATGTTCATCACTGCACACTGAGCGAAGCCATTGATACTTTGAATGGCAGGGCTGCTACACAGAGGACTTGACATCTTGGGGAAGCAAGTCTGAAATGCTGACAGGAAACTCAGATACATAGAGCAGGTTATCCTCAGAAACAGCTGAGGTTGCACGGACTATGCGGATTAGGGCAGACAAGGGCTTTAGGGGTCTTGATGAGCACCGTGTTAGACATGAGTCAGCAGTTGGTGTAAGAGTGTACTGCATTGAATTAGGAAAACCATGTCCAGCTTTGATTATCTCTGCCCAGGAAGTCATCTGGGATATTGTGTCCAGTTTTGAGCCCCCTCCTTCCCCCCCAGTGTGAGGGACATTGTCAAACTGGATCTAGTGGAGGAGCACTATGATAGTCAGGGGCTGGAGCATATGCCATACAAGGAGAGGTTAAGGGAGTTGTGTGTGTTAGAGAAGGCTAATGATGGAATGTAACTGCAGTCAAGTGCAGAGGTTTATAGAGGAGGTGGAACCAGACTCTTCTCAGAGTTGTACAGAGAAAGGAAAGGAGTAACAGTCACAGATTGCAGCAAGGTTCAGCTGGACAGAAGGAAAATGGTTTCAATGGTGAAGATGATCAGACTGGAACAGTTTGGCCAGAGAGGCTGTGGCATCTCCAGCAATGGATGTTGTCAAAACTCAGCTGGATGGGGCCCTGAGCAACCCAGAGTCAGGGCTGCTGTGAGAAAGGACCAAATGACTTCCAAAGGTCCCTCCTGACCTACATTATTTTTAAGTCTTTGTGATTCTGTAGCTGTGTTAATTTCAGATGTGTTTTGTTCACACTCCACTGTAGTAGCAGTACTCCAGCAGTGCTCCACTGCAGTAGCACCAAAGCTGTGTAGATTGGTCTAAATATGGTGAATTGCAGAAGAAAACTCTGCCTTCAACAAAAAGAAAATTCTTAAGAAGCAGTGACTGTGTATAGTGACAATAGCAGAGAAAATCAAAGTTGCTTTTTGTAGAAGTTGGTTTCCAAGACTGGAGAATTCCTTTGACACCATATGCAATCTCAAGAGCTGTTGCACATGTGAAGGTTGCAGCTTTGCCCTTAGGATCTGTTGTTTGTACTGCTTACACGTGTGCTCAGACTGCAAGATCGTAGAATAGTTAGGGTTGGAAAGGACCTTAAGATCACCTAGTTCCAACCCCCCTGCCATGAGCAGGGACACCACACACTAAACTATGTCGCCCAAGGCTCTGTCCAGCCTGGCCTTGAACACCTCCAGGGTTGGAGCATTCAGAACTTCCTTGGGCAACCTATTCCAGTGCCTCACCACCCTCACTGTGAAGAACTTCTTCCTGATATCTAACCTAAAGTTCCCCTGTTTAAGTTTAAAGCCATTACCCCTTGTCCTACCACTAGAGTCCCTAACGAAGAGTCTGTAACAAATTCATTATCTTGTACAAAACTGTTTGCTTGCTTTAGCTTAATGCAAAGCATTAGGTGCTTTTAAGACATGAATTCAACTTAGGATTTTGTTTTGATATGAAAATATTACCATACGTTTTAAATGGCTTAGCATTGGTCAGAAGTTGCTTTTGCTCAGTCTTCTGTCAGGACTGCTCAAGGACTGGTCTGAGAGATCTGAAAAGGGTGATGAGAAACAACAAGCTTACTGTTAGGAAGCTTAAAGTGATGGTGTTGAAGCCACAGCTTCGAGGGAAAACATTCAAATGTTAAACTCTGCCCTCTTGTGCTTTTTCAGTCTTCCTCTAGTAGCTCAGGTCTTGTTCACCGATTTAAATTCATAAAACTCTGCTACATCTCAGAACTGCCACCATTTAAAGTGTTATCTGGTATCCTGGCAAATTCTTTATGAATACCTATATTCATCTGTAGTAATTTTTTATTTTTGATAGGTTTTATTCATGGAAATTTTTATTGTTTGGCTCCTATCCTCTGACTTTTGAATCCATTGAAATGTTTATGATAGTCTTTAATTCTGTACTGATGACTATTAATAGAATAATGAGATTGAAAACAGAAGTTAAGAATTCCATAGTTTAGATTTTCAAAGCAAACTCTTCAAATCTGATGTTCATTATTATATGATCACAGACTGGTTTGCGTTGGAAAGGACCTTAAGATCAATCAGTTCCAACCCCCTGCCCTGGGCAGGGACACCTCACACTAGACCATGTTACCCAAGGCTCTCTCCAGCCTGGCCTTGAACACTGCCAGGGATGTGTCACGTATAAAATAGGCATTTACAGACATCACACATGCTTTCATAGAAAATGCAATGACAAGGCAGAATAAATGACACCCTCTGGGTATTGGTACATGTGGTAACAGGTTACGTGCAAATTGATGTCATTTTGGTTTAGCTGTCTGGTCTGTAAGTGCATCTAGAATTGATTGACAAGTCAGCCTTTCCAGCTGTGACCACTGCTGGGACAGGAGCCAGGAAAGCAGCTGGGATCAGATGATGTGACCCATTCCAGCCCTAACCATTCTATGATTCTATCTGTTCCAGCTTAATCCACCATGGCCAGTATGTGCTGACACACTGTTACCCCTGCTCAACTGTATTATTGCAAGTACAAGTTTCACAGAATCTGACTCTTCCCCAGGCTTTAGTAATTGGTTTTGTCTGATGAATAACTGGAATTGGGATCTAGCACATTTCCCTGATGGACTGTAAGGCAAAACCAAAGCCTATTGCTACCATTAAGGCAGCAGATTTGACTGTGAGAGAGAGCAAATCTGTTGAGTAAGAAGGCACTATCTTCACAGAGCTGCATTACAGAATAAAAGAAGATGTGTGTGACAGAAAAAATGCATTTTGTAAAGGAAGGATGCTAGAGCTTCTCTGTTGTCATTAAAGACTTCATCACTAGTGTTGATTTTAAGTAAAAACACTCAGCTATTGACTGTGTAAGATCTTGAATGTTCAATATTGTTTGATCTTTTTTCTGCCTAAAATGATCAGTTTCCACATCCTCCAGTTGCTTCTATTGTCCCATCCCTGGCAGTGTTCAAGGCCAGGTTGGACGGAGCTTGGAGCAACCTGGTCTAGTGGAAGGTCTCCCTGCCTGTGGCATGGGGTTGGAACTGGATGATCTTAAGGTCCTTTCCAACCCAAACCAAGTCTGGGGTTGTATTCTGGTCTTCCACAGGATTGCCAGGTTGTTATACCTTGATCTAACATCAGGTTTCACAAGCACCTGAACTCAGCTGACAGTGACTTACCAAGGTCTTGTCTTCACTCTAGGGCACAGCATCAGGATCTCTCAACCTTTCTAAAGGTGCAGGATGCAAATACATGCAGTGAGTGCCCTTGCTAGGGTTATCGCTTCTTCTGAGTCCACTATTTATCACTGTTGTAGGCTCCACAGAGTCCTTCCAGCCAGGTCAGTTGCAATTGAATTGAAAGTCCTGCTACTACCCTTGCACAGAGCACAGCAAGGAGCATGAGGACATGGCACTGAGCATATCCATCCATTGCGTGCTCCTATATAGAGAGATTGGTCTGTCATAGAGAAGAACCTGTATATGAACATTAGTGAAAGGAGTAAAGATGAATTACACATTTCATAGCTAGGAGAGCTGATCCTTCTCAGAGGTGTCAGGTGAGTGACATTCCAGCTGATGTACAACATGAGCAAAAGCTCCACATAAACCTAAGGCCACAGTGCCCATACTCCAGCGTGGGTACAAGCAAACTTCACAGGCAGGTGAAGGTGTATTCCATTCCAGCATCCTTACAATCTGAAATGTGATGGAGCATTTGAAGAAGATCAAGCCACCTCTTCATTTACTGTGCCAGGATGTCTGTCTATGTGAGTATCACTTAATTTCAGTGGTTGGCAGGGATACAGCTCAGGAGGGGTTTATGACAGGGAAAGTTCAGGTTAGATCTTAGGCAGAAGTTGTTCCCTGTGAGAGTGCTGAGGCGCTGGCACAGGGTGCCCAGAGAAGTGGTAAATGCCCCAACCCTGGCAGTGTTCAAGGCCAGGTTGGACACAGGGGTTGGAGCAACCTGGTCTAGCGTGAGGTGTCCCTGCCCATGGCAGGGGCTTGGAACTGGATGAGCTTTAAGGTCCTTTCCAACCCAAACCATTCTATGATTCTATAACACCAGGCCATGACTGGGTGCTGCAGTATTTACATCAGAATTGCATCCAGCCTCCTGTGCTTTGGTGTCTTGGCAGCTCCATTCTGCAGCCAAGAAACACATCGCTGTCTTCAAAGGAAAAAGTTTTGGGTGTCTTTATTAATCTACATTAAAGTGTAACATCTGCTTGTGACCATTAGATGGAGCCACCACAACACTGGCAAAGTCGCTGTGCATTACAGGAAAAATTCAGTACTCGGTTTGTTTCTGAGCCCTGTGTTTATTAGATGGGCTCTGGCTTTCTCATTTTGGGCACATCTCCTTTCTCCTGCGGTCTCCCACTAGGAACACGTGGGGTGTTTTTTCCCCATACTTGGTAATGTATTTTATATTGCATTTTTTTAGCCTCTGTCAGCATAAACAAAAATAGGAAATGCTCATTCCTGCCTTCAGCTTTTAATAACTTGGCATATGATCTGAACTAGCTGTTTGTCATTAAAAAGAAGTGTTTTTGAAAAATCACTTCCATGGGAGAACTCTGTCTGATTTGGATGTTCTGGATACCTCATTAGCTTTATTTTAGATAGCAGGAAGTGTAGCTATTTCAAAAACTGCTTGAAATCTCAAACAGACCAAAGTACTGAATGATAGGGGGGACATTGTTTTTATTTTTCCGTGGTGTAATGTCTTTGGTTTGTAGAATAAACTATCCTGAACAATTCTCTCTTGAAGGACTTTTTCCACCATTTGTTGATATGATTACAGGGGTTTTGTTCCTGATTTTCATCTTCTATTTCACTTGGATAATTTGTGATAAATCTTTGAGATTTTTAGATAATGACTGCCTCCTATTTTAAAATACTTTTTCTTGTTTGTACAAATTTGACTTCTCCTTAAGTTCCTTTAATTTACTTCTAAACAGGATTTTTCGGGCAACCTGTGAAATATTTGCCTAGAAAATATTTCTAGAGGTGCCTGAATTGCTACTCCTGACACTGTTGATAAAACCAGGTGGCATGGCAGAGGCTTGTACAGCTTCATGACTGAATGATGCACCGCTGTGTGCCAGTACTTGTACAATATACTTCTAAGTATAGAAAATATGCAAGGAAGGAAACACATGTTCAAACATGAATATGTTGGAGATAAAGTATGAAGCCTGTCGCATTTTATCTCCCAGTTGAAGGCTTTTTGTTCAAATATCTCCTTAGAGTCATCAAAAGAGTTTGAAGGCTAGTACTTGGAAGATACCTGCTTCAATACAGTTAAAGCATCCATAATTGTTATATTATTAAATAATACTTTAACTATGTTACTAAATAAATTACTGTGTTTTAAATCACAAGATAAATTTTTATATCATTTATATTTCCTAATAATGTAAAATACTAACTTAACACCTTAGAAGTGAGTAGTGTTTTGGATTATGGCTTTTTGTGCATGTGAAGTAAAATGCAGAAGTCTGATTTTACTGTCTCTTCTTCAGATGGATTTATTTTTGCTTTTTAAAAAGTATGTACATAGGAGTCATGCATCATTTTTATATGAGTTGTTTTGGTAGATATGTGGGGCCTGGTTAGGGGGAAGTGCGGAGGATCCAGCTTGCTTAGTGTTGAGTCACACATATGTGAACATTAGAAGGTTTAAGTCAGGAGTAACCAGTGCTGATTAGCATGATCTCCAAAATGATGGTCAGCAATACGGTTGTGTTGGAAGATCCCATAAGAAGACTCCCAGACTCTGTATGCCTTCTGGGTCTGGCTCCACACCTCTTCCCTGGCCTCTGCTCTTCTTGTGGTTGCTGTTAGAACTGCCTCACTTTCCTGGCCTATTGGGTAGGGAGCAAAACCTCTAGAGATGAATTTTGTTGTCCTTCTTTTCAGTGAAAACAGCAACAGACATCTGACTCAATGAATTAGAAATGCAAGATTATTAAAGAAGGTAGCCTCAACAGTCAAACAGAGCAGTGTTTAGAGTGTAGTTCATGCTGAGTGCACTACTGACCTTGAGTGCACTACTGCCCTTAGCTTTGGTGCTTTTAAGGCTCTCTCTAGCTCTATGGTACACACATTGCATGAGAGTTTACTCTTCCAGACATAAATTTTGCTAGAAAAGGAAAGATTTAAAGTTCAAGATGCTGAAAAAATTGATCCACTGAACACACGAACTTTCCGAGATTGCCATTTTTCTAGTGTACCTTTTTCTTACAGCTAGGTCTTCATGGCTAGTCCTGCAAAGGGACAAGGCATGCAAGTGCTTATGTCAGGAAAACTGTCTTCTCTGTTTATAGAAAGAAATGTGCAGCAAGATAGAACTAAATATTTGTAAGACAGTGAGGCCAGGTACTTGAATGCTTTTACACTTGGAGATTCAGCTTGAAGCTAGGGAAATTACACTGTTGGCCAAGAAACGTTTGTGTATTATCCGTATGCTAATTTGAAAGGTGATGTTAGAATAACTCAGTACTAAATCAGGACGCAAGAATGTGTGCAGAATAGAAATCAATACTTCCACTTGCCAGCCAGCCACCATGAATAAATGCACAAAGTCCTTTCTAAGGTGACAAGCATTTATGTACAGTCAACTTGAAATTCTTGTTTCATTAAGTAATTGTGCCTGATTGGCTCAGCACCTGAGGCTTATCATAAAGTATGCTTTTGACAGCTCTTTTCAACAGACAAGTTTCTTTTTCCTTCCATCCTTAGGGAGCCTTTCCATAAGCTCTTGGTTCAAGGTCTTATCAAGAATCAGACATTCAGACTAACAACAACAGGCCAGTGTTTGAAGAGGGAAGAGGTTGATCTCACGGGTAAGAGAGATTGCATGGGAAAAATCAGCATAGGTGCAGCCAGAAAGTCAGGGACTCCTTCAGTGTACAAGTCTCAGTGCTGGGAAAATCTGGAAGAGAAAATTAATCCTTGTAATATTTAAACTGGAAAGCAATGTCTGTGAGTTTTGGATTCATATGCACTGCTGAGTGCACAGAGACCCTACTAATCCAGCAGCTTTGAATTGCATCCAAACACAGAAACAGTGTGATGGTATTATTTTAGCTCCAGTAGCATCCAAAAAAAACAGTTTTATTAAGTCAGTGCTCAGCTGCTTGCTGAATGGAGCTAGTCGTCCCAGCAAACAGACTACCTACAAAAACATTGTGGCAAAGCTAATGTGTGTTGTGTATTCAGTAGGTGCTAGGAATGTAAAATATGTATAAGGGAAGAGTGCTGTTTCTCAAGTTCTTTCCAGCGCTTTCACTGCATAAACTGGAGCAGCAAGTCCTGGCTGGGGGACCTGTAGCAACAGGAGTGGTTTGATCGCATTTGCCTTGCTTAAGCACTCCCCTGTTCAACCTTTTATTCACTGTTTTCCTGCGTACAAACCCCCTTAAGTTTGTCTCTCTCTGGTATCCTATTTTCATTTAGAAAAACTAGGGCTTTTCTGGAGCAGGTGGTTTTTCTTGATTGCACCTTAATTAGCGTAAATGTCCTTTTACATCTCTAAAATGAATGTGACAGAAGGCACGTTCTTGACAGGATAATTTACTGCAGTTGAAAACAAACACCTACAAATCTGGTGTTTGTAAAAGCTAAGTGCAGGTCAGAATTGTACCAAATCAGTACACCTACCTAGGAGGTTTTAAATGGCGTGGTTATAACAATGCTTAAATCTCAGAGGCTGTCACGGTAGCACATTAGTGCCAGATACAGCTTCCAGATGGTAGAAAGAGGCTTTCTGTCATGATGTAATGGAAGAATTGGCATGTTAGTGGTGTTAAAACATTAAAGGGAGAAACCTTGAGAGGGAAGAGAGTGTTTACAATGGGTGGTTTTCCTCTTTAAGCTGGTTGGAAACAAATAAAATCCACTAGAAATAGTTGTTCCTTCTTAAGTTTAGAGAATAAAATTAATTGCTGTTACAAATGAGCAAAAAATACACATTTTGCGTATGACTTAATATTTAGGAACTGAACCCATTCACCTAAAAACTGGTGAAAAGCTCCAAGTTGCTTGGGAAAAAATGAGCAAATCAAAGCATAATGGAATAGACCCTGAAGAATTAGTGAAAGCGTATGGCATTGACACCCTACGTCTTTACATCCTGTTTGCTGCTCCTCCAGAACAAGATATTTTGTGGGATGCTAAAAGTAAGTTCGATTGTTTCTGTTGTTTTGTTGGTTTGTGTTTGGTTTGTTGGGGGGGTTTAGTTGGTTGTTTTTTTCCCAGTGTGTTATATTTTAAGCACAAAATTAATGTAGTTCTTGATGACCAAGTTTTGGAACAATTGAATCCAAAAATTATTATGAGCAGGATTTATTGTTTGTTTCTTTCAAAAGAGAAGGGGTCACAAGGCTGATACTGAGAGACAGACTTGTAAGGTTATTGCAGGCAACTTCACCTTAGGAGCTAAAAGCATATATGAAAAGTACTCAAGTGGTATTTTCTTCTGCAAGCTTGGATTTCATTCTCTTATTTTTAATTAGCTGTGATTGATTGACTGAAAATTATTATTTTAAGGTTTTCTTATAAGCTGCTTTTTTAATCATATCAGATTATAAGTAACACTTTGCAATATTTTATTATTTCTATTTATTTACATATGCAGTGGCTTTTGTAAGCTGGACTATGAAATACTTGTCGAAGAATCTCATCAGAAGATAATCATAGAATCACAGAATGGTTTGGGTTGGAAAGGACCTTAAGATCATCCAGTTCCAACCCCCTGCCATGGGCAGGGACACCTTCCACTAGAGCAGGTTGCTCCAAGCCCCTGTGTCCAACCTGGCCTTGAACACTGCCAGGGATGGGGCATTTACCACTTCTCTGGGCACCCTGTGCCAGCACCTCAGCACCCTCACAGGGAAGAACTTCTGCCTTATATCTAAACTTCCCCTGTTTAAGTTTGAAGCTGTTACCCCTTGTCCTACCACGACAGTCCCCGATAAAGAGTCCCTCCCCAGCGTCCTTATAGTGACTAATATTTGTACACACATGACACTTTTTATGAGCTTATTACCTGAGGAAGTTAAGATTTACCCTCCTACACACTTACTTACTGCCATCATACCATTTGTCACACTGACAAATCTTACTTTCCATTATCTACTGTGGTTCGTACATGTTAATAATAATCTTATGCATACATTTAAATCTAGCCCTCTTGTTGCATAAGGCTTTAATCAAACACTTCGTACCTCATTTAAAGAGGTATACTGCTTCATTCTTTCTTGTGTTAGCTTCTTACTAGTTAGTTCAGCCTGCAGTAAGCATTATTTCAGTTGGTGTCTGTCACCTTTTTACATTCGTATGTGTTCATTTATATGTTACTGCACTATTGTGTGTACTGGAGGCTTTGTGACCTTTCTCATTTGGCTTTCTATGGCAGTCTAATCACAACAGTACAAAGCTAGGCATGTGAAAAGGTCTCTTAAAAATATCACTCACTTGGAATCAAGCTTTAACTCATGCACCTCTAACAGTACACAGGTACGTAATTCCCTCTGAAGCAGTAAATTCAGTGATGAACACTCTTTGCTGTATTTTTTCAGCTTGAAACTGGAATAATTATATGAGTGTGAGAATCATGGGTACAAAATCTTAGCTGTAAAGTACACTAGAGCTTGGCGATTAGACTTTTTTAAAGAAAGCTAAGCACATGCAGGTATAATGCTAGCAAAAATGCATTTAATCATTCAAACCAACCAGTTTCCACTTGAGAATTACAAAGAAAGATTTCGGAGTCATGTTTTGTTAAAAGTGTTTGAAAAAGTGAGCAAAAGAAGATGTTAGCAGCCTAAAGATACTTTCCCAGGGTGGGGGGGGATGGGGGCAGGAAATGGTAAATAGGCAAAAAGGATCTCTTAAGTCTTCAAGCTTTGGTCTGAATTTCTTAATGATAACAGAACAGTGAATGTTTAAATTGGAGAAATCAAGCAAGCTGTGATGGGTTTGACCTTGGCTGGATGCCCACCAGAGCCGCTCTATCACTCCCTCTCTTCAACTGAACAGAGGGACTAAAATGCAGTGAAAGGCTCATGGGTTGAGATGAGGGCAGGGATAGAACATTCACCAATTACCATTATAGGCAAAACAGACTCAACTTGGGGAAATCAGTTCAATTTATTACTAACGAAAATCGGAATAAGGTAATGAGAAATAAAACCAAACCTTAAGAACACCTTCCCCACTCCCCTCTCTTCTTCCCGGGCTCGATTTCACTCCTGATTTTCTTTACCTCCCCACCTTGAGCAGCACAGGGAGACAGAGAATGGAGGTTGTGGTTGGTTCATCACATGTTGTGTCTGCTGCTCCTTCCTCCGCAGGGAGGACTCATCACACTCTTCCTCTGCTCCAGTGGGAGGTCCCGCCCACAGGAGGCAGTTCTCCACGAACTTCTTCAACATAGGTCCATTGCATGGGCTATACAGAGCAGCTGTATATGAGCTGCTCCAGCATGGGTCTGTTATTCAGAGAATATTTTTAAAAATTAAATAAATGAATTTTAAGTCTAGCATTCTGTTTTCTTTCTGCTTTTTGTATAGTTTTGGGTTCATGCATTATAACTGAAATTTGTTTCTGCCGTCTTCCATTAATCTCAGCTGATGCTATGCCAGGCGTTCAGAGATGGCAGACGCGCCTCTGGACACTTGTAACTAAACTTATTGAAGCAAGGACATCAGGAACCATGCCAAATCCTGAGCTTCTGAAAAAGAAAGAGAAGGCTGAAGCCAGAAAGATCTGGGAGCAGAAGAATCTGGTGATTTCTGAGGTGAGAAGAAACACTGACATAGTTTGTAAATGACTGAATAAGTTGCTGCTTATGCTAAAACCTTATGCTTGACTTACAGAGCCAGAAGTTTTGCCCCCACATGAGTAACTAATAATTTTTAAGTGAATTATTATCTGTATAAGTAGGTCTATTTACCTACAAATTCTATGGGACAGAACAATTTTGCAAAGTAGTAAGATCAGGATTAGCGAAATTTCCCTGCTGTGTGCCTCATTTAAAGGATGAAACGTTATGGCATTAAAATGCTATCAATCCGGGTTTCGAGTGACTCCATTTCCACTAGCAAAGTTATAGGTGAATTATGGAGATTATCCCTACCAACAGCTTTTGATCTGTTTGAAGTCACACCTCATTATCATGCCTGCTGTTTCATACAAGCTGAAAAGAAGTAAATGTATTAGCATCTCCTAAACAAAATTACTGAAATGATTGTTCATCTCTTCTTACGTGTCATCTCATGCAGTGATTAGTGTCAGTTCCATCATCCAAGACTCAAAAGGAGGCATAAATATATGCAAAATCAACTTAAAAGATTTTTCTACAGATAAAAGCTTTTCCTGATTTAAACCCTATGGTGAGGGAAATTCCAAGTCTTTTAAAAGACTTTAGAATTACAATCTTGTAATCTATGGACAAGCTCTCACCAGCATAACTGGATTTGTAAGTATGAAGGCCTCTTGTAGAAACAAAGGGAAGGTAACAATGTCCCCAAGGAATGATAACATTGTATCTCCACCATAAGAAGGACATGGAGCTGTTGGAGCAAGTCCAGAGGAGGCCATGCGGATGAGCAGGGGCTGGAGCAGCTCCTGTATGAAGACAGGCTGAGAACACTGGGGCTGTTCAGCCTCGAGAAGAGAAGCTGCGTGGAGACCTCAGAGCAGCTTCCAGTGTCTGAAGGGGGCTACAAGGCTGCTGGAGAGGGACTCTTCATCAGGGACTGTAGTGATAGGCCAAGGGGGGATGGGGT
>NW_009927293.1:0-24230 GCF_000696875.1 Nestor notabilis | reverse complement strand
GCTGGCACAGGTTGCCCAAAGAAGTTGTGAATGCTCCATCCCTGGCAGTGTTCAAGGCCAGGCTGGACAGGGCTTGGAGCAACCTGGTCTAGTGGAATTTTTGGATGATTATTATTTTCCCATACACACGTGATTGCATATATATGTTATGTTTGCATGCCAAAGTAATTTTCATGTAAAAGATAAGACAGGCATATTTCACAAACTTAAATTGATTATCAATAATTCTTTTTCATTTAAAAACCCAATATGCCATTTTTGAGAATTTTATGTAATTAGTGATAGACGTTTTCTTCTAATTACAAGGTGACAGAGTACTTCACAAAGGATCATTTGTTCAATGCAGCTATTTCCCGATTGATGAGCCTCACCAATGTACTCCAGGTAAGTACATGATATTAATGAAAGTATTTTTCTCTTAGACCCTGTTCCTGTAAGTCTTAATACAAAGCAGGAGCTACCTGAACTATATCTCCAGCTTTTCATAAGCCATTTACTGTCGTAAACATTGCCACTAAGTTGAGAGCCTTGTTGAATTTAAAAGCAGCATGTTCTGGTGTCACTGGAACCCTGAAATACGTGGGTTTGCAGGAAGAGCTTGATGGTAACAGAGGCACTAGTTTCTGATGTTCACATCTGCATCCTGTAATTTCAAAAGGATACATTTTTTTTTAGCTCTGTTCTTTGTTCTGTTTTGGTTTTGACCAAGTTTCATATGCAGCTACATATAGTAATGCATTATAGAACTACCAAACATTCTGATTTAAAGAAAAGGGTTATTCTTTGCAAAGATCACACATTATCTTACCTTTTTCAGAGCCAGGCTTCACCACTAGAACTGCTTGCTAGTAACAGAGTTTGCAGATTCCCCTTTTTTATAAACAAATGTAAAAATAACTTAAGTCTTTAGCATTTTTATTTAGATTATGTTGTTTATCAGCCATTGGCAACAGGTCAAATATAATCATAGAATCGCTAGGCTTGATATAAACTATTATGGTTATTTTTTGTTACTACTCTTAAATCTGGTTGGGCAATCCTTCAGGTATATAACGGTAACCAGAAATCAAATAAAAACTTGGATTTTTTTCCAACTTCTTTATTGAAATACCATTTTATACCTTATGGATTCCAAGGAGATTATTGGCAAAGTCAAGGAATTTGAGGGTGTGCACAAGGGCTGTACTGAGATAACTTAAGTCTGGGACACTGTGTAGTGTTGGGAAGGTGGCACACATTTCCTTACCTCCAGCTCAGATGTTCGTATGCATTTTGGGCTGGTGTACACAAACAGCGTCCTACAGACAGCCAGATGTTTGAACACTGACATATTTCTTAACCAAAGAAGTCAGTGCAGTATCGTTCAAGAACAAGTTTCCATATAGCACGCTGATACTTCCTCTTTTACTCCCATTTGAAAGGAGGAAGTGGGGAGGTGGATAAGGATTAAATATATTTACTAAAACTAGTCTTAGTGATAAGATGATGCCATCTGATGACATTTGTGGTTTGTGTCAAACAAATGACTGGCTTTGGACAGTTTTCTAGTAGATGTCAATGGATGTTCATCACACCCCCCAAATAATTCTCCTAAGTTGACATGGTTTACTGTGCTGTTTCATTAGAGGGGCAAATTACAAAATAAATGCAGAATCTGAATTTACCATGGGAGGTAATCTCCCAAACAGGCAAAGAAAAAAATAAATTCATCTGGCTACTTTTAGTGCTTATGTTTTCCATTTAAGACAAAATAAATAAGAGAATGGAAGTTCAAATTTTGCCTGTATAGCACCATTTGCAAGAAATTGAAACTGTTCTATACTAGAGAAGCTGAACACTTTACCAAAGCAATCTGAACATCAAATTGTAAAAAGCTGTGCTGCACTGTTCATTCCCAAAGCTTCCTTTGGCTCCAAAACCTCAGTTTGTCACTAAATTCAGCTTTACCTAAGCTGTTTGAGGATCCTGTACAATTGAACCTTATCCCAACAAATCCCATGCTGCATTCTGCACAGTTTGACTCTTATACTTCACCTCTTCTCAGATAGCTCTGGTTTTATCTAAGATTGCGCCTCTAGAAGTGGCAGGTCTCAGAATGTTTTCCACTGCCACATGGGTCTGTGTTCAGACTCCAGTACTGGAGTAGATCCCTAAGGATCTGCATCAGCCTCTTCAGGATTAGCTTCCAAGTGTTAGAGAACGCTCATTGACCAAGAGTTGTGATTTTAATGCTCCAGAACTTTTCAAAAGTTTCCAGTTTATTGTGAAATTACATTGTCCTAAGCATAGATACTGATTGTAGGTTTTACTCCTGCATTTTCTTCTTAATTAAACTACATTAGTACATTTTCTATTTAATTAACTTAATGTACTACAAGTACATTTTCTACTTAATTAACTACATTAACCCTCACCTCAGAATATTAACAATTCATTTTCTTTTCCTTCTCTCTTTTGCTTAGCAAGCTTCCCGCCCTCTTATTCTCCACAGCACAGAATTTGAAGATGCTTTGGCTTCACTCTGTATTATGGTTGCACCTATGGCTCCACACATTGCATCAGAGATGTGGAAAGGTATTTATAGAAATAAACTTTATATTGATGTTCCAGGCAAAAAGTTTGCAAAAAAATGTCTTTAACATAGTACATGTGTCAACTTATCCCTGAATTCTGCATCCGTCTTATCACCTTCTGTCATAAGTCCTAAACAAACTTGAAGCTTGTGGTGTTCCCAGATATCTCTTTCTGCTTTTAGTTTCTTTCCCCTTGCATAAAAAGGTGGATTTCTTCAGACTAGGCAGAGAAGGGGAGAAGGAAGAAAATGTCAAGACAGGGCTTGCATGAGGAATTCGTATGTCTGCTGCCAGCTGCTCCTGCGTATGGATGGCAGTGTGAAGAGCTAAACATGAGGATAGAAACAGCACTTTTCCAAACATTTGTTTCAGTGTCTTTGGACTACAAATATTTCTTTCAGGAATTCAAAGAGAAGCATGGCAGAGGGCTGTAAACTACAAATTATAAAGGAGTGTCCAATAAAAATCTAGCTCTTCCAGAATTCTCTGGAGGCTGAGGGACATTATGCTGCAAATCAGTCTCATGGAGAGTGGGAATGGCAGGCAGGAGATCTTTTTTAAGGTCTGTCACAGGAGTAAACCTTGAGGTCTGAATCCCAAGTGGGCTAAGTTGCTTGGTGCAATTAAAGCCTGAGAAATAAGGTATGTGCATGCTGGAGTTCAGCAATTGTTTTTAAAGTTTACTGGGAGAAGTCCCAAGATATATGTGGGAAGGTAGGAATATATTCTACATTAAGACTAGCCACAAATTACTGTGTGGTTTTGGGCCTAATGTTAGCTTTTGGATGCAGTTTTAACAGTTTTATTTTCAACTGTCATCCTAAAACATTGTGTATTCAAGTGTTTACAGAGCAGAGCTAGTAAATTGCTTATATTTGAGAGCTGTGCATGGCCTTGGAATAATGTTCACTGCCAAAGAAAGGCTGCTCTTGTTCACAGCAGTAACATGGGGCAGAGCTCTGGAAATAGCAAGGTGTATTAGGAAGAGTGGGTTTTTTTCTGTGTTTTCTAATGTTTTTAAGGTGTCTTAATACAAGCTCAAGTGTTTAGAATGAAGAGTGGCATCAGACTTGATCCATCTGGAAAAAGCTATTTCTGGTTAATATTCTCTTATGTTATGAAGTACTGCCAAATTAAAATTATACTTGAATGGAAGTAATTGCCAGGACTTTGATTTCCACATTGCTTAAGATGGAGGCAGGAGAGGTTCAGGCTAATTACTTAAAGTGCCTTGTGAAACTGAAATTCAGATACATGTTAGGGAATACAGAATTATCAAATATATTTGATGCAATGACAAAGAACATTAGGATGTCTTAATGTAACTTGTCAAATGTAAAGCTTAATCCTGTAACGTTTTGAATATTAGAGAAGCAAGTCTTTTCTTACTACTAAAATCACTGGAGAATGAGAATGATAAACATTTTGTGGATCTCTCCCTGATGCAAGACTGAAAAGGAAGCATATAAGAACTCAGAGTGCATTGTCATCAGCTTCTGTCTGCATTTAAAGATAACACTTTGCTTGTGTGGTCCAAAGACTGTGCATGGTAATTCAGTGCAACTAGCATAGAATACCCCACTGTGTGGTGATTATTGTCTGAAGAATTTTAGGACTAAACATGAAAATCACAATCTCTTTTATCACAAAGTTATTAAGCAATCGTATCAGGAGAACATATGTACATTTAACTACTGTGTTGTGGTGAGGAAACTATTATTTTGAAATAGCCAACAATTCTGTCCTGGGATTCAGATTTCTAGTGAAAAACACTCACCTATAGTCTAAAGAAAGATTTCCCACTCATATTCCAAACTGCACTCTGGTTCCACCAAGTCTTCTTTCTCTTCTGATGGAACCTGTTTCTTAAACTTTATTATGTATAGGTGATGATGCCTTCTTATTTTAAATAACTTCAGTATAAAAAGTAAGCTTTCTAAATAGTCTCTTTAGTTTTCTTTGTGCTTTAGTTCTCATACACACTCAGAGTAAGTCTCTGTTTTTGTACCTTGACTTTGCATCTAAAAGTAGGGATAGTGCTGCTTCCTCTCTTGTAAACTAGTCAGGAAAAGCTGACTAAGTAATTAGCTCTATAAATAGCCCATATAGCAGTGGACCCCCACACTTGATGGAAGCCTCTGCTGCTGTTGTAGCAGTAATAAGCAACACACAAGCGATGTATTTCTAATTAAATACTGGCATTTCATTCTAAAGTAACTTGTGTGCAGCCTTTACATGTTGCTTGATTTAGTGATTAAAACAAGGAGCATTTTTCCTTCTACAGGGGAAAATGAAATAGGGAAATTTGGAAGCCCTGCAGTTAATATCAAATATGATTTTGCAGTTGAGTAGGAATGCTGGTAGGAACAGTGACTTGTGTTACCTCTGAACCACGTTACACTTCTTTCTGTATTGAAGCATTTTTGAACAAAAAGAGCATTCTTACTAATTTTGACTGTTTGCATTGCTCACAGAATGAATAATACTTTTGCATCATAACCTCGCCTTTTATGCTTTTCTGATCACTGATTATAGTCAAGAAACACTGAAGTAGAAAGTACAACAGAATTTAAAAATCAATGTGAAATAATGACAACCTGCAGTAAGACCCTGACTTCACGTATTGGATTACTTAGTTCAGCCAAAGATTTGAAAAGACAGAACTATAGAATTTTCTGGCTGAGCACCTGGAATGAGGCTTTGTAGAGGTAATAACATTACTTCTGACAACTGGAACCTCTTCTGCTGGTGCAAATGGTAGTTTTTGCAGTTTAAATGACCGTTCTTATGGAAATTGGGGAAAAAAAAAATCAACCGACCTTCCTTCCTTTTCTAGCTTTGGAATAAAAAGCTAGGCAAAGAGGTTAGCATTTATAAATATTAAAATCTTGAAGGCTCTCATGTCCAAAAATATCCGATACTGCTGGTTTTATTCGGTACTTACATTAAATGTTTTCCTTCACTCAAAAAAAACACCCCAACATTTACCTGCAAAATGTGATATGATAAATTTTAAGTATCTGACAGATTGTCTTAAATATTTGCATTCTGAATGTATTTATATTTAAGTATATTTTATTTACTTGGTTTACGTTTCAACCTAAAAGCTATTTGACACAGATCACAACAAAATGTAAAAAGAAAATAAGCAAATCTGTGTTTTGTAATGCAATAGCTTGTACAAATTAAAACTTGGCTAAGTGTATAAATATGTACACAGATATCTTCTTGGTTAGCAAAAAATGTTCCTTATGGCTGGATTTAGCTTCAGATCGGTCTGAACGGTTACCAGCTAATGAAAGTATTAGGCAAATTACAAAGGATATTTTAGAGTGTTAAAGATGCTTTGCTTGACATTTGAAGTAATGACTAGCATTAGTGCTGTAAGTAATTTTGATAGCAATACCATTATTCTGCTTTGTAAGAGTTGCATCAGAGTTCATTTTAAATTGTGTCTTTTTAGTTCACTGTGTTTTCTTTGTTAGTATGTCAATAAACTTTGCAAACTCAGAATTGCTGTTTGAAACGCCAAGGATGCTTCTGATGTAACATGCAACTTTTAAGTATAGTTGAAGTAAAATTAGATAGAATCAAGGGACAGCATTTTTTTCTTCTTCTGCAGCTGAAGAATTATTCTCCCATGGGGTTTAGTTTATATATGACCATCCTGTTTTCATGCATCAGGTAGAAATGATGAGTTTGGTCTCTTTGTGAGCTGGTTGAAGAGCGTACTTCAGTATTGGCAGTGAATACTTCCAGTTTGGGTGAAGGAAAAGCTGCTTGAATGCTGTTTGATAAGTGCCTCACCTTTCAGCAGCTGAACAATAGTAACCCAATGCTTTCATATTTTGTGTGTGAAGGAGTTCTTTCTCCTACTTAGAGGAGGAACAGTGTTTTGGTGTGTCAACCTAATGGTCTTTTATTGTGCAGTGAATACACCGGTTTATCGCTTAATAACATACAAAGCGACTGTAGCCCCTCAGTGTGGGAAGAGTTCATCCGGCTGATATCTTGGCAGTTTATGAACACTAACAGGATGAGGAAATCTGTTTCCTTCCTGAAACCTTGTATCTGAGGAATATACAGACACCATTTAAGAGGTTTTTTGTTTTTAGTTTGTAGTAGTACAGGATTTTGCTGTCCAGACAAGGATATGAAACTGCTTATTGTGAGTTGTTACATTTTTATTAGAGATAGCACATGAAAGATATACCCTGATGATAAACACATCTTAAGGTATATTGAAATGAAACATAATTATTGGAATCTGTAATGGTGTAAGTTCTCTTAGCAACATGTTAACTCGCACTGCAATAGCTCTTTTGCAAGGATTTGCCTGAATTCAGTCCTTGCTCAAGAAGGCTTCTGTAAAGAATAGAGCTGAGTAGAAGCTAATTGATGCTGAAGCTTTTAATTGAAAAGCTGAATGCAGAAATTCCCTTTCATGAACCCAAGAAAAAACACAATTTGGAACTAATGAAAAATTCTTTATTTCCTCCAAGAGTAATAACCCACAATGAAGGACAGTAAGTTCATACAAAGAGAGGAAGGCAGATCACTTTCCAAACCTTAAAAGAATTCATGTGAAGTTTGCTGAATTGGAAACACATTTTAGAGTTTGAATGGTTGGGCTTTTCACAACCCGGTTCTGTACTACTATACCAGTAGTATAATGGAGTTTTTCTCAGAGCTGTCTGGAGACAGTTGTTACTGTTCTTTGAGCCTGCAGACCATTTCACATATGACTGACAGACTGATTCCTCCTGGGCTGCAGAAGGGTATTTTGGATATGTTACCGTCAAATAGGAAGATTCGTTAAATAGTAAAGAAGAATATAAAATAACACAGTAACAGAGACTGCAAAGGCATCTGCACTTACCCTTACACTCTCCTGCTCTGAGCTTTATAAAAACTTTACTGCTTGTCTGCTGGCATGGTGGATTTTTACTTGAGCTAAATCCAAAAGTTACCATCAGCATCTGAATAATGCACCCTTATACTCACTCTATACTGCTTCCTCTGATCTCCTATTAGAAAATCCCTAGTCCTAAACTCTGACACTGGCATTGCTTCAGATGCCTTCATTAACTTCCTTTTATTGCCCATTGAGACTTCCATCCTCCTTGCCTCTTTTGCTTTGTTAACCTCTCCCTGCTGGTGCTTAATGAGTTTACTCCATAATTACATCGGAGCTTGCTAGGCAGTAAAAGTGAATTGAAGCAGATCCAATAGCAGGATCAGGGCTTCAGACTGAGCACAAGTATTGCCTTTGAGCTGTCCTGTATGGCTGTACAGATGTGTACGTATAAATAAACATCTTACAGTAAGTTAAAATGTACTCAGTTGGCTTTCTATACTCTATCTGCAAGAAAATTTATAGCCATAAAAGCAAAACGCATCAAAAAAAGATAAAGCAAGCTGCACACTGCTTTATAATGTGCACTTCACTAGGCACTTTTCCAGTACAATAGGACAGTCAAATAGGGGTTTAATGTTTTCACAATAAAAATCTGTGAAATGGTCAGTTTTTAACTTCTGAAACAGTGCTTTGCTGTAGTGTCTCAGAATCAAGTGGGAAGGCTGGAGGAGAGTTCTGCCTGGGTCCTGGCAAGTGGACCACCACCACTCTGAATCATGGCAGTGAAATTTCTGGTCTTGTGTTTGTGTTTGTTTTGAAAATACAGCCCAAATCATTACATTTTCTGTGACTTACAGCTCACAAAATGTGAATTAAGGCAGGAAGCCAAGCAGGCAACATAACTAACACCTTCATTGTGGTTTCCTGTCAACCTCTGTTTTCTGAAACTCGTTCTGTTGACTTTTGCACTTTTTTTTTTTTAACATGGATGAGCTCACTTTGTAGCAAGAAAATGAACCTAAAGATCAACATTGTGCTTAGTCACACTTTATCTGCTTCAGAATACATTGTAATTTTTTCTATTAGTAAGTTTTATTAGGACTGACAGCCTCCACAGGGATTAAAAGCGACCCTGGCTTTGCTGTCATGGCTAGAAGCTCTTATATCAGAACATGGGGTTTAAAGAGTTAGAAGAATCCACTTCAACAGGAAAATAAGGAGTGGCCAGTATGTATGCTTCTGCCACAAGGCATGTGATCAGTTGGAAAGAAATGAGCTCATCTGGATGTTCAAAGCCGAAAAGGGAAGAAGCTAGCAGCTGTTGTCTTTAAAGTCAATGTGATAATGAATCACCAGTGCTTGGGTTCCTATCTTTTGCTCTTTAAGTTCTTGACCTACTGCTACAAGAGGAAAACAAAATACACAGAACTAGATCCACTGAAGTGTTTTACTCAGTTATTTATCTAATAAGATTGTGGCTTAGCTGTTTTCTCAGGAAATGTGCACGTTCTTGCTTGTCAGGTTGCCTCGGTGCATCCCACTGCCCCTTTCTGAATCATTCAGCAAATAGCAAGGTTGTGCGTCATCTCACCAAAGTGCTTTGTCTGAAAGAGTGCTGACAAAAATCTGGCAGGATTTTCTGGAGAAAATTGCTTTCACCTTGTGTTCCTGATTGCTGTTATTCACTGTATTAGTCTAAACAATCCAGCTACATTCATGTTATGTATTATGCATGGGTTGGTTTTGCTCCTATGTCTGCCATTGTGCTGTGTTTTGAACAGCTTCAGGTACCTCAGTCTCAACAATGAATCTTCTGTTGATGGGTTTTCTTTACATTCTTGCTGGATTTTCCCTAAACCAGATGAGACTTCACATACTTTTTGCAGTTCTGAATGAAGCATGTGCTTATGAAAGGTTTTTTTATTCCTATGCAGAGAATGGTTTTCATTTTAAAATCCTTTGCCTTTGTGAGAATCACAACAGTAATCCTCATCAGTACTGAACATATTTGGCAGCCTCTTAAGTGGAATCTTTTTATTTTGTCCTACAGCTGGAGTAAACAGCAACATAGACCCCACTTAGAAGCTTTTATTCAGCTAAAGAATGCAGCTTCAGAATTAATTGCATCCTATTCTATTACTTAAATTAGGAATGAATTGTCTCAGGGAGAGCAAAGCCTATTTAATATAAGGAGATCACTTATACTATTTTAGGAGTTTTATATAAAATCAAAAGATTAAGTGTTTCAGAATGCACGTGTAAGAAGAAAAGCAAACTGCAAGGTATTGTAATGTAGCACCTTCAATTTGTGAGAAAAGATACTTAAAAACTTAGAAGCTACGCGGCATATTACAGATGAGGAAATAATAAGCCATAATTGTTCAGCATTTTGATTGAGGTGTTAGTAAAATTTTAATCAAACTGGCAGTGTTATTGAAGAAAAACCTCAGTATTATAATTGACTTCTGGAAGGAGAGGTCAGCCTGTGTTACAGTGTTACAACTTAAAATCACAAACACTGGTCTTCTGAGCTTTTGGCAAAGTTATGGAGCACTAGTCCAAACTGAAAATGTGCCCACGGCATTCATGTTAGCATCCCTATGCCTGGTATGAAACAAGAACTTCCAAAATACCTGTCTTTCTGTTTACAACATGCTGTATGCTGATCTAAACAGTGTTATTTCTTCCTCAGGGACGTGCTTTTAAAGTCAACTTTATTCTGATGTTATTTGTCAAACAAATTGAATGTTCTGATTACAGTACAGCTGAATGTTCGACTGGTTTCCTTCTCCAGGTTTGGCACACATGCAGAATAAACTTTGTTCTCATCATCACTGGGATGTTGATGTTCTGCATCAGTCTTGGCCCAAAGTAGACCCAGAGTACCTTCAGCCGTCAGATGTTGTGGAGATGTCAGTTCTGGTAAGAGCATTTTTATCTGTTTCAGTGGTGGCCAACTAGTGCTTTACAAGCTCTTGTGGAAGTCAGTTCCCTTCTTAGATGGCTCCAGAGGTACTAGAAGCTGCAATTGCCATTGTGCTGAGTAATTAAAATGGTTTCCTAAACAATGTAGTAAGTCTGGAAGGGAGATGACCTAAATCTAAATCTTTTTGAGTGACTGCATATCAGTGCCTGTGGAGATCTGACCAATGAACAACTGTGGGAAGGACGGTACAGTCAAAAGTATGATCAAATACAAGTCCCTCCAGATTTTTTGCCTGACAGGGCGAAAATGGCCCTGTACAAAAATGTATACTTAAGCTGGGTTAAGTTGCTGTCATTTTTGCCAAATGATGTTTCCTGTCTGCCTTGGGATGAATTTCTGCCACATTCCAGGAATGAGATTGAGGAAAACCAGGTATCTTTGGTAACATTGTAACTGCATTCCAGTTTCCCCTTAAGCTCTAAGACCATTGTGGTCTAGGGAAAAAGCCAGCAGTTCAGTAGAAGTGTAGATACATAACTACATTTAGTTAACCTGTAATTTTCCAACATACATGTACATGCACAGTGTAGTTTATTGTCATTTTCCTACGTCTCTGGTTAACTAGTCTGTATTCAGCAAGCTCCCAGGCATCATAAAGCTTTACCATTAGACTGTGCACAGCAGCAGCAAGTGCCACTGTGGGTGTAAGAGGGGCTACCTCAAACCAAGCACGTGGTATCCATGAGTAGTGTCTCAGCCCTTCCATCAACTGACTCTTGGTCAACTTGCCTTCAGGTTTAGTGACGTGGTTTTGTGGTGGCCTTGGCAGTCCTGGAGTAAAGGTTGGACTTGAAGATCTTAAGGTCTTTTCCAACCCAGGTGATTCTGTAATTCTATTCTGTAAGTTCTGCATGCTCAGGCATATTACGAAAGTCTGTAAATAAATAGTTGCACACTGTTAGATCTGCAGGACTCATGCCTTTTTGACTGTTCACCAAAGAATAACCTTTAATATACTGTGCAGACACTGAATGAAAAGGAGCCTTTACAAGAAATGTCATTTGGTCCTGTAAAACTGCACATCCTGTGTGTGTAAGAGGAACAGAAATAATGCATTTATTCTGTTAGCTCCCTTGGGTAGGAGTAAGGCAGTTAGGTTATTATTGTTCAGCTTGGGTTTTTGAGGAGGAAAGAGATTGGTTGGATTTAGGGGAAGTCATGTTGCTGTAGATTTCCTTAATCAGAGTATCTTTGCAAATAATTCCATATCTTGCCACATCTCTCTGTCAGTCCACTTGATCAGAATGAGAAATGCTGCTAAAACACTGAATTTTGTCTAACATTCAACATACATCTTTAGCTGAGGTCACAGTGTATGTATTTTTGGAGGAAATTTTTAATTGACATCTTTTCCCAAACCAAGGAGGTAGACTCAAGTATCGACTGGGATTAAAAGCAGACTTAGCCTAATATTCACTGTGGGTTTATTGCTTTCCTTCTCTCCTTCTATTCATTTATACCAGTAGAAATCTTCACTGAGGTATATAATAATTTTCCTCAAGCTTAAAATAAACCTTCACCTTCAAGCACAGCTAGCAAATGTCTTAAATTTCAGTATCCAGTTTATAAGGAAGGCATGAATGAGAAATTGTGTAATTATAGAAACTTCTTTGCAATTGTGGGTAAAGCAAACATGTTATTACATATATCTTTAAAATAAAAACTTCAGCAATATAGGGAAAACTCTGAACTCGGTGTTTTTAAGACTCTCGAGCCAAACATGAAAATGTCTACACATTTCACTGCTATTTTTATGCTGACATTAAAACTTCCTTCTCACAAATAGGAACCAGAAAAATAAAAATGAATTTTGCTTTAAACAACAATTATGAAAATTATGTTTTGTTTCTTTTCCTGGTTGACTTTGTCAAAGGATAGCCTTGTGGAGAAGTCTTGTAATAAGAGAAAAAGCAATCCCTGTGTTCTAAGTCATACATGATGTAGATAAACATCTTCCTTAGCTCTGAGAAAGCAGGGACTGGAAGACCAGAGAGACAAGTTCCTTTTCCAAACTGGCAATAATTCTTTAAAACAGTGCCTAGGGTGTATCCCTGGCTTTCTACTGTAAGAGTAGGGCAAAAGGGGAATACAGAGGAGCAGGGGGAAATCATAAATGTGAGTATTTAAAAGTCTTGTTGCCACTGTAGGTTTTTGTATGGCTACAAAAATAAATTGCCCTCATTAAACCAAGAAACACTTGACAAATGGAGGAATTGCTCAGTTGTAAAGAGGCAGTGTCTCTTCACAAGGCTGCACAGTCAAACTGAGTCTTTGGGCCACAACCCTATTCTTCTTGAGAAATCAAACTGCTTCAGGCTGCCAGAGATTTGCCTGCTGAGACATTCTGGTTTTATTTCTCTTGACACAATATACTTCATTATTTCCTGTCTGTGCTGGAGTTATGTCTTTCCATATTTAACCCAAAGCGGCAAAAGCAACCAAGTCTCTGCATCCTTGGCCGGTAGAATACAGATTGCCTGGAAGGCAGACTTTTTAATTTACTGCATATGCCTGGTATCTGTTGCTCTAAATGTTATTGCAAAGTTGAGTCTTTTTAATTGTACTATATATTGTTAAGGCTGGGAAAAATCTGGCCTGGGTGCAGTGTGCATTTCGTCCTATGAACAAGCACGGGATGAAATGACAAGCATTCCTCACATTTTCTAGGTGGTGCAGGACTGTTAGCGGCTTCTGTCTTACAACTGTGGTCTCAGAACTGATGTTTTCATAAAGCAAAAAATAGTTGGTGTCATTTTTCTTGATTTGGCATATGAGGAAGGCCTGAAAGTTCACAGATACTTATTTTCCTTTGTACTTTTCAGATGGATTACGCATCAGTGGTAAAAAAATATTAGAGTTGAACTAAACCCTTTTTTCCTCTGCAGCCTCCAGGTGCTTATTTTTCGGTCTTTTGTGATTTCATTTCTTCCTTGATAACCCCTCTAGTTCCCTCTAGATCCAAAATAGTCTAAAATGTCAAATAGTTAGAAAATAACCTTTAAAAAAAGAAGAAAAGAATAAGCAACTGTTTCCTTCCTCAGGGGAAGAAAGGACCCAAGCATCATTTATTTCTCCTCTTGCAGTTTGCCATGTTTTGTCAGAGAAACAAGGCTGCCAGCACCCAAGTTTCTCGTGCTGGCACTTTGACCTGGAGCTGCTGAAGGTTATGCAGAAGAGAGATGGAAGCACAGCAAAAGATATCCTGCTGACAATCTAACTACTCAAAACAATATGTGAATAGGAAGCTTGCTACACTCAGTGCGAATTAAATCTGCAGATGCTTATTTTAAGAATGGTGTTAATACATTTGCGTCATGATACCTACATATCATGATATAATGAAAGCCATGCTGCAAACACATATTGTAATCATCACCAGCCTGGCATTTGATAGAATCACAGCATGATGTGGGAAGGTCAGGAGAGATGCTGTGGGAAGATTCACAGTGTCAGGTCACCCAGTCACTTCTTTACTAAGTTGATTTAGACCTCTTGGCTTTTCTGTTGAGAACAGCACCGAACAGGCTAGTGTGGCAAGTTTCATCTGGCCAACATCCATTTACATCATGGACAGTGAATAACATTTTAACTCAGCAGGCATAGTTTTGAACTGCAGACCGTGTGTCCTAGCAGCAAGCTGACAAGTGTGCTTTATATTATCACTAAGCCTCTATCTGTTTGGATTTTACTGTTTTCTTTTTCCTGTGGAATGCATTTCTCCCCTGAAGTGCCCTGTCAAAAAGAACTACTTGTATTTATTTTTCACAAAAGCTTTTAAAATGAACTCTTCTGTGATTTTCAAAGGGATTTACTTTGCACCAGGTGCTAAAGGCAAAGTTTGAGACAGACAGCCTTTTATGGTTCCATGTTACAGATGCATTTAGGAATAGCTAAAAGCCTACCTACATTATCACTCAAGTTAATGCTAAGTCTAGTCAAAAACCAAAAATGACTCATCCCAGCTGCATCTGAGACTTCATCTTGTTCCTTAAAAATCTGTCCCGACTTCGTCTGCCAGAGGATTGGACAGGTTATTGTTTTTTTCAATAAAATACAAACTAGGTAGTGAGGTAGGTCTCTCTCATTCATGGTATGTTGCATACATGTATCCTGGCTAAAATCCAGGTGTAATCCAAGCTGTGTGTATTTTTATGTTCAAGCTCTATGAAGCAATGTATGCTCCTTTCAGATGACTGAAAACCCATTGTAGTAATACTGGAAGTCGAAGATCTGCAGTACGTGCAGCAGGTTTTTGTACAAGTAATTTAATTGGGTTAAAAATTTCAAATTCTTTTATTTGCTACATCATTGAGTTGCTATTCTGTTCATTAATCCTTTGCAAGTACTCCATATACAACTGAAAGCTTTTGTAATCATGAACTTTATGCCCGTTCCAGAAAGGTACTCAGTAAAGCTCTGTAGTCTCTGTGCTCTATCTGCCCTTAATGGATGACAGAAAGGATTCCTAAGACCATTTTATACATTAAGGTGATTCCCATTGAAAGCCTTACTCAGTTTTCCGTATGTGATTCTGCCCTGCGGATGCAAAACCAGTAGGGAAGCTGCTGTGAAAACCAGCCGCGCAGAGGAAAGCATTATTTTATGAGTGGTTGTCATCTTTGTGGTCAGTGTTAGTTTAATGAGTCATGCATTTAGTACAAATGCAATGTATAATGAGTTAAAGCCTGGCTTTGCAAAAACAAGCAATGATGAATCTTTCTGGTATCTTTTTAGCCAAACATTTTAATAAATCTTGCATTTGGATCTCTGTAAGGAATCACTCAGCTGGGAAGAATCCAGATTGCAGCCTAGAAGTATGTCCAACCAAGATACCCACCTGACAAACCCCTGTGTTCACTCTCATTATTCAGCTTGCATAACTATCACATTTTTTAAACTTACAAGATTGCTGCATTGCATAGTCCCATGCTGCTTGCTATCTGCAAAACTAAGGCTTCCTATGGCCACTTCTTCAGTTTTCCTTGAGTATCGTGAGTCAGAGTTTCATTCTCTTATCTTATGGTAGTTGGACAGGGGCTCTGGAGAATGTTATCCTCTCCTTGGAAAGTTTGGTGGTAGAGGAAAGAGAGTTTGATCCGCTTTCCTGTGTAATGAGATGGATTGGGTTCAGGAATCGAAATGACGTAAACCATTCTAGTAACTCGTGGGTTTGTTTCTCATTTTCATGTCTCTCTCTTTCAGATCAATAACAAAGCTTGTGGCAAAGTTTTTGTGCCTCAGCAAGCAGCCCGCAATTTTGAAGAAGTCCATGAGCTAGTTCTTCAAAGTGAACTTGGAGCCAAGCATCTCCAGGGGCGAACCATTCAAAAGGCCTTTCTGTCTCCCAGAACTGCCCTTATCAACTTCTTAGTGCAAGAATAGTGGAGCCTCTGCTGGGCCGTAAAAGGGAAGTGGAATCTTTCAAGATGAACCCAACTCAAAAACATCAGTTATGGTTATTTAAATGTCATGTAACAGAGGGGAAGAAATGTTGTTACAATAGATTGCTGTTAAATCTTCATTTCAATGTGGAGAAATGTGCAGAATTAAAGATTCTTATGGAGTAATGGTAAGGTGCTGTTTGTCCATGTTCTCTGGGAGAATGAGAAGGTAGCACCGAACAACTAAATGATTGTAACAGAATCTAAATGATACGAAGTGCATGGGGTTTAGTCTTAGCCTTGGGAATATATCCTCTTGGAAGGTTGGCTTGGCTAAGTGCAGATGCATAAATATGATTCCAGGACTAAAAAACTGTCCTGACCATGTGTTGCACCAAATGTTGGATATACTTCAGTCAGTTTTTGCTCCCTACATCTCATGATTGGGTACCCTGCCACGAACTAACCTTTAACAGGGACATGGTGTCCCTATCCATGGCAGGGGGGTTGGAACTGGATGATCTTTAAGGTCCCTTCCAACTCTAACCATTCTGTGATTTTAAGTTGTAACTAAATGTTACTACAGAGGGTAGATTTAAAAAAGGATTTCTTTAGCACTGCCCAATGCGCTTGTGAACAGCAGGTAGCCAGAATGGGTGGCTTGACACATTTCACGTACCTTTCAGAGCCAAGCCAAGAAAAAGGTCAGATTATTTAGCCGAGCCTAGCCAGGATCCTCCTTCCTCACTGGCATATTTGTGTTGGCTCGTACATGAGAGGTTGAGCTCTAGCAAAGTGTGGCAGTTTTTTCTGCACAGAATAGAATGGAAGTTACTTCCTACATGTGAGCCATCTCAGAGACTTCCTCAGGGGATTCTAGAAAGGGTTGAGTCTGCTGCTAGAAATGCAGCAGTGGGGAAGGCAGACAGCTGCTTTTTGCCTCTACTCCTGCATCTTAAAGTGCCTGTGTGATAAAACTTGAATCAGGATTCTTTTTCTGAGGGGTTCATTAGGTGGAAATAGCTGTCATGTTTCTAAAAGTCGGTCAGGCTGTCATAAAACACAAAGCCATTCTCATGCCTCATTTCAACCATTTCGTTTGTTACACTGCCTTGCTGTTACATCTACGTGGAAGTGTTCATTTTAGTTAGCAAGTACTTGAAAAAACAACATCCAAAGGAACAATTACAGGGTTCATTGTGCAAGAATGTCTTTAATAGCCATTAAACTAAGTAGTCCAATAAGCCAGCCATTCCTGAGCCATTCTGACAGTTAAGAAGTTGGCAGTAACAACTAGCTGGGCAAATACAGAGGTCTGTTAACCCTCCAGCCCAGCAGTCATCCAGACTCTGTATTAGACTAGAAGGAAACCCACAAAAATCTCCCACTTAACAGTAAATACGTCCACTAGATCCTAAGAACTAGGATCAAGACAAATCACATTGCAGTGTGAGTACTAGCTAAGCAATACTAATATTCATTTTGGCTTTAAGCATTTTTGGTACCAGAGATGTAGGTACACAACAGAGATGCCAGGCTCAGCAAGCAGATTCGGCTCTACATGTCCCTACTTCTGCAACAAAACATTCCTGATTTCTGCTTCCTGCTGGACCACACTCCTGCAGGTTTTCTCTGCAGCAGTCCTTTGACACAAGAATGACTAAGAAATGGAATATTTATAATGAAGAGATGGTCTTTACAGTTTTAAGACTCAAAAAGTCTCAGCCACAAAGGAATGCATTCAGACATTCAAACACAGGCCTTTAGTTGGAGTTAAAATAACTTGAATTCCAGTGTCTGCCTGACATATATGTTGTTATTAATTCACAAACCTCCTGTTCAGAAGTCCCTGAAAGGACTGTGAAAGAGATCCTTTAAAGTAAAAACTGCAGCACAGTCCTGCTTTTTTTTCTCTGTATGAAAGTGGAACACAGCCTGTGGAGCCATTTTAACAGAGTTTTGCTTTGGGGGAAAGGTGACAGGTTTGGTGTAAATAAAAAGTTTTAACATTTACAAGGATGAAGAGAGATGTAAGCTCAGCAGCCCTACGGTGCTTTAAACAAAAGCTGCAGTCACTCCAGGGCTGAGCAGCAGCCACAGTGTTTATTGCTGTTACCACTGGTATTTGCTCTTGCAGGAGGAAGTGAATTGTAGATGTCGCTTGGTGATTCAGGCAAGAATCAAGATAAGGAATTAACTTCTACAGGCTATAAAAGGAGAGGTGGTGAACAGCAATCCCACCAAGAGTGGATGGTCAGAAGGCACACCAGCATGTTTTCAGTAAGTTGAATTCAGTGTGGTCTAGAGGATACAAAAAAGGTGGTGGAAAAGTGAGAGGGAGATGCTGCAGGAAGTCTGACAGAGCCTAATCTGCTGTGTGTTTGAAGGATGGCAGAGGTGCCAGATGTGGAGCTGGGAGTTGTCCTGACAGCTGCTGACATTTCTTACAAGGTTGACCTGCTCTGAAGCACAATTCCCTTTGAAGATAATAGAGGTCTGTGCCAAAATAGGACTGATACTGATACACAGGCTGCATGTAGCCTATTGCCAAGCCTTTTTAAACTAAGTTTTTGCGGATGCCTCTTATTTAGCAGTTGTTAATTGTGTCATGGTACAGATGCATCTTTATGCTGAAGGCGGTCTAAAACATTATCACAGACTGTGTGCCCTTGAGGAGCTAAATAGTGTGGGGGGTTTACAGCTGGCAGAGGGCACTTGAAGAGTGAGAAGGAAAGGAGCTGATGGGCCATCAATCAAATTGCATTGTGTCTGTTGGGTATGGTACCACTCACCTTATTCCATGAAGTGATAAGCCAAAGATGTGGAAGATTTGCTAAACCCAGTCCGATAGACTTAGGACAAACTACTCCAAGAAACAGATCCATGACACAGAAGGGGCATTTTCTGCATCCTATTGCTTAAGGTGATAGAATCATAGAGTGGTTTGGGTTGGAAATGGCCTTAAGATCATCCAATTCCAACCCACTGCCATGGGCAGAGACACCTTCCACCAGATCATGTCGCCCCGTGCAACCTGGCCTTGAACACTGCCAGGGATGAAGCAGTGATCCAGTCTGTATCACATTCCTATTTTACGTAATACAAATTTTCAAAAATAATTATTGGCACACTTCCTACCCCAAAATCCTTCCTGGAACCAAATTTCCAGAAAGTTCACCCTTCAGACATTGATTCAGGGAACATAAAAATTGGCAAAGTCCTGACAAGTCACTGAATAGTTTTCCAGTGCCATTGATTGCATGAGAAAGGATCTCAGACCTGGAGTGATGGGGGCGCTGCAATGTGCCGTGTAGAAAGATGGTTATTAGGCATGGGTGTTTCATAGTCAGCTCAGTGACTGAGAGGACATGGACACACCAGTGCTACTTTGCAGCAGGGCAGGAGGGCTTTTAACATCACACTAAGGAGCAGTGTTACAGCTTAGGTCGCTAGCAAAGGCAGTGCTCTAGCCCAGTTGTCCTACCTATGCTTTGAGAAAACCCAACCTGCACAAGGGCCTGTACACACATGTATTTTTCCATGCCCTACACCAGAATCCAAACAGGAAGATCTAGTGCAGCGTAAAATCTGTGTGCTCTCTCACTGAGCAACCCTGTTAAAGTAATGCCTCAAAACTGACATCTGGTTAATGATGGCTTTTTCTGCTCGGACATGGTAAAAGCCTGCTTGTTTCTTCTGCAGGGAGAAATTCCACTGATAATGCAGGTCATACAGCCTCTTTGTCTCCTTCAGTTTAAATCCTCACAGAAAGTTGTTCCTCTTCTCTAAACCTTTTACAAGCAACACGAACTAGAAGTTAATTCACATTTTGCTGGCTGTTCCTTCCTCTGGAGGGTTGTAGTACATGAGATTTTTGTAAAAGCTTGGCTATAAATGAGGACAGAGAGAGAAATCACTGGGTTTTGGGGGTTTTTTTTCCCTTGTTTTGCAGTACTTGGATTACAGTTTTACAGAGACGGGATTGTTTTTATGTATATTTACTGTCTGGGAAGACTATATATACTGGTTTTGCTGGATGCTTATTCTGCTTCTTCATTTCTTCAGTCCTATCACGATCAGAGTTGATTTTGTATCTAAGATCTGTGCTGTAAGAGGTGTTGAACACGAAGCCAGGTCTATCACCAGAGCCTGCATGGTGAATATGCTATCAGTCCAGGTAACATTGCTGGAGCTACAGCAGTGTGTTATATTTCTTTATGGAAATGGGATTTACGTCTCAAAGAAGGAGCATAAAGCTGATCACAGTACATCAGAGGCAGATTTTAGCATGTCCCAGCTGTGGCAGGAGGAGAACTGAACTGGAGCATTATCTCTGTGCAGGAGGGGACAGGATCAGAGCTCTCATCTGCAGCCCAGATGACAAAAGAGATCTCTGCCTGACATGCAGAGGAAAGGTGGGATTTTTTTTTTCCCTTTCCTGAATAAAGTGACTTTCCGGTACCACAAAGCATTCTGCAAGTCACTAACCCCATCTGTCCCTGGAGGCCCCAGTCACACACAACCTTTGTCTCGTGGCACTTCTCTCACTCAAGTAAGCCCTGGGTTGTTGGATTAACTTGGGTCTGGTTTTAGCCCTGGAGAGCTGCAAACCAGCATCATCTTCCATCCAAAGCTACCTTGAGTTTTATGTGTAGTCAGAGAGTTTGAACAACTGGATTTATCAGTTGTTAGTGTCTCTGGATGGGAGTATTTTTGCTTGGATGAGGTGACGTTGCAGATCAAAGTCCTGACGGCATTTGTTCTATCTGCCAGCCTTCATGTTGGCCATGAGAGACTGGAAACTGAGTCAAGGTCAAGTGGATGCTGTATTTGTTGTCAGTTGAACATGGCCCAAACCTGTGAGAGATTCTGATCACAGGAGTCCCACCAAAAATACCCCACAGTGTTGGACACCTGGGACATTTCCATGTATGCTCATGTGCCCGCGCCACATCAGTCTACTCTCCACCATAGGCTGCCGAGTTGCTTGTTCACCAAAGGAACATGTAAACGGGAAAAGCTTAAGTATAGTGAGTTTAATGTTCTTCCTGTTTGCACTTGTGACACTCAGCCTGGAACATTTGGGGCATAAGAAGTTCTTGTATTTGAAGAGCCTGGTCTTCTTTAATTTAATACTAAGCAGAACATACAGAGTGACATGAAGAGAAACACGTGCCTTTGTGCTTGCTGTCTTAGATACAAGCACGCTCTCTGGGTTGGCTGCAAGGGCAAGGCCCACAGGCACATCTAAGGCTCTGAACTTCCTTGTCTACCAGTAGTTTTTTACACTTGCCAAAACCAAGCATAAAAGGTCCAAGGTTCTCCCAGTACATCCACCTCCTGCTGCCAGAAGAGACGCACAAGCTGCCAAGCAAGGGGAGTTGCTCTCCAATAACTGTGCTTGGTGCCAACAACGGAGCAAAATACATAGAGTCATAGCAGCTGTAGGCGATCCAGTGCACTGATCAGGAATAATAAACACGGGACACATAACCAGGGCAGAAAAGAGAGTGATTTAATAAAGGAACATGAGGCATTACTGACAGTGGCAGTCTGGGTTTGTTTCTGATGAAGATTAAGAGAACTGGCATAACAGGAAATTGTTTTCTGCTACAAAGGGAAATCAATTGTCTCTAAGTACACAGCAGTGTAATTAGCAAACCTCACTAATTGCTGCAAAACAGAAATACAAGTGTGTGTTGTTGGGCTGGCTAAGCCAAGGGAGTATTGTGAGCAAAAATGTGGAAGCTTTTAGAAATGAATATTTCTCTGAAGTACGTCTCCATCCCTGGAGATCCATGTGGCTGGATGAAATACCAAGGGTGCAATAAAAGGATCTGCTTCCCAGTTTTCCCATGTGAAAGAGCATTCAAAAACATCTGTTAGTCAGAGGCTTCTCCTCTCCGCATGGAAGAACGGGGTGGATGCACTGACTGCATCTGGCAAGTCCACTCAAGGTCCACCAAGCCACATGAGGCCGATGATCGATGGCAGGATGTCATCTGACCTGCAGGGTGCTTCCAGTCCATGATTACTAAAGGCCACGTATGTTGGTTAAACAGGTAACAGTGCTGTTTGTGTTAATGTGCTGATAAAGAGGGAGGGAAATAGGCTGGAAAATTCTCCAGGCGAGCTCTTGTCCCGCTAAAAGGCTCTCTTAGTGGAAAATTGAGAAAACAAACCATTCCGTGTTCTTTCAGGCAGGGGTAGGAAAACCACCGAAGCCAGCTGTGTTATTTTGGTGCATCTCTGCAAGGGTTTGGCCCCATGGAGGGACATTGAAGGAAAACCGGGATCTCCACCACAGCTGGTGGTACGTGGAGAAACTGGAGAGAGGAAGGCAAAGGCTGTTCTTGGAGCAGCAGCCAAGTGCTTGGCACCAGCTCTGGCCTTCCTCGAGGAGACCGAACCTCCGCAGCTCAGAGATATGCAGCCTCTTCTCTCTCCACTGCTTCCTGGGCTCTTGTTTGGGATCTCTGTGATTCCCCATGGCTCCTCTCTCTCACCTCCCCAAGGTGTACCCTGGCAGGTAACCCTGCCCTGCCTCAGTTTACCTCCCCCCCCTCCATCCCCACCAAACTGACACTGCAGATGCAGTTATTTAAGGATCATGACCCTGAAAGCCTTTCTGTGAAGCATCCATACAGCTCCACAAAGACAGTTTGGAAAGCTGTCCCCGTGCTGCCCTGGCCCTTTTGTGCCATTAGTGTTACTTAAATGACTCTTAGTGTTAATTCCCTGCAGAGATCATGCTCTGTAACAGGCAGTCGCCCTTCAACAGAAGCAGAACACCTAAGTCTGGACCCATTTCTGCCCTGAGCAGATGCACAACCCAGGCTGCCTCTGCAGCTTGGGGGTTAAATGCACAGGCAGAGCATTTGCCCCCGGGGCAGCGGTGGGGAGGAACAACATCTCCCAACCCTGCTCTCTCTCTTCCTGCAAGCTGTTTGGAAGGCAGAGGGTGAGGTTTGGCCTCTCCATGTCCACAATGTCCCGCTCAGCAGCCTGGTCCCGGCTCCACCACCCTCTTGTCTACCCACCAGCCCTGTGCATCCTCCTGGTGTAAAGCACCCAGCTGGTGCAGATAAATGGCACCCCTATTAGGAAGCCAGAAAGAAGCGTCCATCATTTCGCTATGTGATACACTATTGAGAGATGTGTTTGCTCCTGCAAGGACCAAGTCAGGCTCCATCCTGGAAATATTTCTGCCTTATTCATTGTTCACTATTTATGTTCTAGCACTGAAGCTTTTATTACTTTCCTGCTACAACACACCAGAGCACACATCTCGGTCCAGGTGGCCATGGCACCTCTCTAGCCCTGGAGGGCTGTGCCACCCTAGCACAAGGCTGTGACCACATGCGTGGTGCTCCCACTGGGATGGTCTCAAAAGCAGGAAAACACTACTCAAGGCTGCTTCTCCCCCAGCTGCTGCCTTGCCACGTGGAGCAGGGCTGGGTTACAGGCTGTCAGCATTATTCTGTATGAGTAAATGCAGCGTGTAAGCCTTGCCCACAGGGAGAAAGCAGATGAAGTGAACAGTGGTTTTTTACTTTAAGGGTTAGGGTTTAGAATAAGATAGTTAACTGGCATGTAGATTTTGGTCCTGTGCTACAACAGCAGTCATGGACCCTTCATTTCTTAATAGGCATAGGCTGTAAAGGTCACAGGAACTACAGATGTGTGGGACCATGTCTAATCATAGCAGAAGGGTCTGCAAGTCCGTGTGGTATTACAACTCCAGCCAAGTTCATCTGCTCACTTGGCAATACCCTTCGCCTGCATCTCACAGAAAGAATAAATCTGAGCGGGAAACTTCAAAGGTGTTTTGCTGCCTAACGCTGGCTGGAATCGTGAACTCAACACCAAAATGCCTTGGCTGTGATTCCCCTTCAGAGGAGCTTTGCCATCAAAGTGTCTGCTCATGCATGAGGAGCCTGGGAGGAGGCCAAGCCCAGCGCAGTGGGTCCCTGTCCAAAGGGCTTCAGCAATCTTTTCCATATCATCTGCATTGTTCTGCAGGCAGCTGATCTCATCAGGAACTCTTCATCAGGGGCTGTAGGGATAGGACAAGGGGTGATGGGTTCAGACTGAAACAGGGGAAGTTCAGGCTGGATCTAAGGCAGAAGCTCTTCCCTGTGAGGGTGCTGAGGCGCTGACACAGGGTGCCCAGAGAAGCTGTGGCTGCCCCATCCCTGGCAGGGTTCAAGGCCAGGTTGGACACAGGGGCTTGGAGCAACCTGCTCTAGTGGAAGGTGTCCCTGCCCGTGGCAGGGGGTTGGAACCGGATGATCTTCTAACCCAAACCAGTCTGGGATTCTATGACATTAAGTCCAGTTTCCTACTATAAAGACTATGAAAGGCTTTAAAACCTTTACCCAGCCCCGCGTGTGACGCCTCGGAAGCGACCGGTGGCGGGCTGGGGGCGGGGT
>NW_009927292.1:715-929 GCF_000696875.1 Nestor notabilis | reverse complement strand
GGGGGAACGAGGTATATGGGGGGAAAATGAGGAATTTTAGAGGACAATGGGACATTGGGGGTGAAAATGGGATAATGGAGGGGAAAATTGTGTATTTGTTGGGGAATGTGTATTTGGGGGGGAAATGAGGAATTCTGGAGGACAATGAGACATTAAGAGTGAAAATGGGACAATGGAAGGGAAAATGAGGTATTTCGGGGAGCAAAATGGGGGT
>NW_009927292.1:0-568 GCF_000696875.1 Nestor notabilis | reverse complement strand
TTGTTGGTGAGGGAAATAAAGCATTTAGGGGGAAATGGGGGTATTGGGAGGAAACAGGGTAACTGGGGGGAAAGAGGGATTTTGGGAGAAAATGTGGCATTTGGGAGGGAAATGTAGCAAATGGGGCATTTGGGGGGCAACAGGGTTTTTTGTGGGGTGGGAACTGCATTTTGAGGAAGAAATAGGGTATTTTGAGGGGGGAAAGAAACATTTTGGGGAGAAAACAGGGCAACTGGGGTGGAAAACAGGGCATTTGGGGGGCAAACCGGGATTTTGGGAGGTGGGAACAGTATTTTGAGGGGGAAATGGTGTATTTTGGTTGATGGGAACTGTATTTTGAGGTGGGAACAAAGCATGTTGGGGGAAAACAGGGCAACCAGAGTGGAAAAATGGGGCATGTTGGGGGCAAACCAGGGTATTTGTGGGAGAGAACTGTATTTTGAGGGGAAAACGGGGTATCTGGGGGGACAACAACTGTATTTTGAGGGAGGAAAGGGGTATTTTTGGGGTGGAAACTATATTTCGAAGGGGAAATTGGGTACTTTTGGAGCAGGAACTGTATTTTGAG
>NW_009927291.1:31567-36388 GCF_000696875.1 Nestor notabilis | reverse complement strand
CCGGTGCGCTTTGGCACCGCCGACCTCCGCTGTACCGAGCGGCACCGGAGCAGCAGCTGAACGGAACCGGGAGGTTGCAGCTTTCGCTCCCGGCGGGAAGATCCTTCAGCAGCCAGAGCAAGTCCTGAAGGATGCTTTGGGTTTGCTTGGCTGGGAGATGCGGGGAGTGAGGAAACCCCCGGGGCCCTGCTGGCACCTTCCCCGGTCGAAGGAGAGACTCCAAACTGAAGCATCAAACACAGAGCAAAGAGCTGCACCAGCAGCCCCGGCTGCAGGGATCGATGCAGACGAACCGCCCCGTGCTTCTCAAGGGACTGACTCCCAAATCTCAGGATGTGCTTTTGGGCATCTGCCACCCCTCCATTGTGCTCATCCCAGCACCCCAACCTCATCCGAGGTGCCTGCAGCCCCGACTGCTCCTTCCCAGCACCCCAAGTGCCACCTTCCCCCTGCAATCCCTCTGTCCCCTCCAGACATTGCACACGGAGACTCGGGGAGATGCGACGCAGCAGCCTGGTTCTACCAGTCACCTTCACTGTTGCTGGGTTGTCAGAACCAGACGTGGAGCACCCCGGGGTCCTCAGCGGGCCGGAGCAGTGCAGGATTCCAGTGGCAATAAATACATGTGTCTGCTTCACAGCGGGGTGAGCCCACCTTGGCCAACACAGTGTCACCTCCAAGGACAACCCCGCAGCCAGTGGGACTCGGTCAACACCAGCGGCAGAAGGGTCCCAGCACCATCAGGTGTGGTGCAAGAGCAGGAGCTGGTTGGACGCAGATACAGGAGAGCCGGATACAACTCGGCTCCCTCGGGTGGCAGATTCCAGCACTAAATCCAATTTTGCCTGACATTAATCCCAACTTTTCAGTTTGCTGCAGATTATCCTTTGATGACAGCTCGCCGCGTGGGGAAGCTGGGACAGAAAAGCTCTTTCTCTGTTTAATTGACCCCTCTAAGAGACTGTCCCTCCCTTGGCCAAGCACTGGAGCTGGCCCAAGGCGTGGGACACATGCAGGGTGCATGTTCCTGCTCCATCACTGGCACCACATTCCTGATGCCTCGGGGCAGCCCCATCACATTAAATACAACCGGACAATTCCAAATTGGTTCTCCAGCAAAAATCCAAGGCCACGGGATTGGGAACATCATCCCTGCTGGCACCACGCTGGATTGAGGATTTATGTGCACAGGAACCTGAGGTGTGTGTCAGGGACAGGGCTCCCCTGCCCATCCCATCCCCACTCATCCCGCAGACATGCTTCCCCTGGCCAGTTCAAGCCATTCCCCTTGTCCTGTCCCTACATCCCTTGTCCAAAGCCCCTCTCCAGGTCTCCTGTAGCCCCTTTAGGCACTGGAGCTGCTCTAAGGTGTCCCCTTCAGGAGCCTTCTCTTCTCCAGCTGCCCCAGCCCAGCTCTCTCAGCCTGGCTCCAGAGCAGAGCTGCTCCAGCCCTCGCAGCAGCTCCGGGGCCTCCTCTGGCCTCGCTCCAGCAGCTCCACGTCCCTCCTGTGCTGTTCCCCAGAGCTGGATCAGGGCTGCAGGGGGGGCTCCCCAGAGCACAGCAGAGGGGCAGGATCCCCTCCCTGAGCTGCTGCTCACGCTCTGGGGGTGCAGGCCAGCACACGGGGGGGTTCTGGGCTGAAGCACACACTGAAGCTGAGTCACGGGGAGCTTCTCCTCACCCAACACCCCAAGTCCTTCTCCTCAGGCTGCTCCATCCTTTCTCTGCCTCCTTCTTACCCCATTTTCACTGGATACCCAAGAGCTGCACCCGGGTCACTCATCCCAGCCCCTGAGCAGCCAAGTCCGCTCCCATCCCAACATCTCCCAAGCACTTTAACTCCTGCATCCTGGCAGCCCGGGGTGCGCAGCCGCAGGTGGGCCGCTCGGGCAGGAACACAGAACAGCACGGGCTCGTTTTCTAAATCAATACCATTCTTCAAATTTATTTTGTAGGAATTACTTCTAATATCTCTTTCTGACCGGAGGAGGGCTCGGGAATGTTCCCATTCCATCTGTAAACACGGAAATACAGATCTGGGGAGCCAGGGAAGAGACACAAAAAAGTGCATGTTACAAAATTCTCAACTAAAATAGATTTTACGTGTATTACGGCTTCCGTTTAAATTCTACTGACTGCATCTCTTCAGGTTCAAAAAATAGTTCCATATCTAATAGATTAAAAAAGCAGGAAATCTTTTCATTATGGATAAGACATTTCCATTCATTTACATGCTGTTCACACAACAGCATAAGCAACCACGTGAACCTTGACCAACGCTCTCGGCCCGAAGCAGGGTCTAACAGGAGGAGAGGCAGGATTTGTGCCCTCCAGCCCCAGGGCAAGTACAAGTTCTCTTCTACCCGGAGAGGAGCCAGGACTCAGTTGGGATCAGGGGGAAGAGGGGTCAGGGTTGGAGCTGCAGTGGGGTTCTGTGGCTCTAAGGCTGGTTTCAGCCCTGCCCTGTCTGTGCAGCATCGCTCAGGTGGGTCCTGGAGCATCCTGCCCCTGAGGGCGCTTTTCCTGGAGGAAGGCAGCCACAGGCACTTCCCTGATTCAGGCTGGTGTCAGAGAGTCCCTTAGGAGTGAAGAGTGTGAATTTCGGGCTTCCCATCACCTTCCACACCACCGCTGTGCACCACTGCCCCGGGTGTAGCTGCTCGGTCGCCTGATGACCCCTCATCAGCAATGGGCAGGAGCAGCCCCACTCCTCCAGCATCCTCCCTCCCCAATCCCTCTCCCTGCAACATCAGAGACCATTTTCTCCACCACCTCCTCGCTTCCTCATGGCACTTCCACCCCAGAAGTGCTCCCGACTCCCATCCCATCCCATCCCCACCACATCCACAGCCCAACCACCCCCTTCCAAGAGACCACCAGTGCCCAAGTTAATTGTTAAGGAGAAATCTGAGCAATTACTTTGACACTAACAGTATCTTGAGGTATAAATGAGATAAGATGCTTCACCCTCCAATTCCTGCTTGCACACCAAGGAGCAAACCTCCTGGAGCTGGGTATTGTCCCTTGGGCTTTACAGGCAAGGATCAATGGGGCTTTTCCAGCATCTTCTGCAACACTGAGTGGGAATCGTCCATGGACGCCGGGGGATGCCTGCCCTGCTCGCCCGCCGTGTCGCCTCCTCTCCAGTCATCGTCTTCTAGACACGTTCCCCTCTTTGGTATGTAGAGCAGATCTCTGGAGAACTCCTGGGTTAAACCACTTCCATGTCATGGTCTTGCTGTGGGGTTTTCTCTCCAGGCCAGGCGGGGCACAGTGGTCAGAGCCAACGAGCCCAGTGAGCTGCATCCATGAGGAGTCCAGGTAGTGCTGCTTCCAGCGGCAGGACAGCGTTAAAGCAGTATGAACACTTCACACGAGTTCAGGAGCCCCAGAAGGCTGGAAGGATGCAGATCCCGACTTTCAATGTGTGACTCCAGGCAGCAGGAACATGGGCTGAGATGGTGTCAATCCTCCTCCTTCACGTTAGTGCAATCGAGAAGCCCAGCTTGGTGCGAGTGACTCGGACTGTGACACTGTCCTTTGGTTTGCTTTAGCATCGACTCCAACAGTTGGTGTGAAGATAAACCAAGGTCTGTGTAGGACCTGTACACGTAAGGCAAGAGGCAATATCTGTGGGGCTCGGGCTGCATGTGCCCATGCGAACCTTCACCAATGCTCAGTTCCTTTCCGAAGCTTGCTCGGACATCGGGATGGGTCTGGAGGGGGAGAGCTCCAAGGCAGCGCTCCCGATGGCTTCCCAGGACACCCGGGGCAGGACAGTCACTGAGGGGAGGGGGTGATATTGAAATCAGCCAAGAACACTCAAGGAAAGGGTTTGTCATTTCCCCTCCAGCTGCTTCACACTGGAACCACGTGGGGTTAAACTGGGACTGAAAATGGTGTCACAGGGAAACAAACTGGGAAGAGGGAGTAAACCCTCTTCTACCACTGCGGCCCCTGGAGGAAGAGCAGCAGCTGGAACGGAACACATGGTTCTCAGCAGCAGATCCCACTCTGTGAGCTCCCAGCTTCAGACCCGATCACGGGGCAGGAGGTTCTCTGGGATGAGGTTGGGCGTCCTGACGGGCCCAGCTCTCTGTAACACTGCTCTGGGATGTGAAGCTTCTGATCCTGCAGCTCCCTCTGCTCTGCCATGGGGCAGGTCTCCAAGCCTGGCTGCCAGGCCCCAGTCCAGGCGGTGAAACACAGAACAGGGAGACGAGGGAGGAGAAAGATGAGGGAAAACAGGGTCATCTCGTCCTCTGATAGAGCAAAACCCATTCAAACATGACACAAGGCCACCGCATCCAGGCAGCTTCCAAAGCAACGGCTGTATTTTGAAGCAGCTCTCACCCACTGGGAATCCTCACAGCAGGACAAAGGGGACTCTCCTGTGCTCTGCCAGGGTCTCGGTGGTCCTGCTTCACATCAGGGCACTGAAACACGGAGCTGTCACAGCTTGACTTGTCCAACGCACCACAGCATCCCTCCTGCACCTCTGCACCGTTCCCACCAGTGATGGCTCTGCATTCAGTTTACTGGCTTTCATCCCCTGCAAATCCCTCCCAATATATGCATCTCTAGATACATATATAGATATAGATTTACATATGCAAGTACCTATATCTATATACATATATTTATTTTATACGTATATATTCATTTATGCTTTTAATGAAGTGCTGTGCTTTCGACTGCTGCCTTCCTCCTCAGGGATCCGCTCCTGCGCACGCGGCTCAGTCTGAGGAACGAGCGCTGGTCGCTCTCGTCTGCAAGCAGCACAAGGGAGGGCATCAGGAGCACTCGGGTATCCCGGATCA
>NW_009927291.1:31239-31549 GCF_000696875.1 Nestor notabilis | reverse complement strand
CGCTCCTCCTGCCCGTGCTCCAACGGGGAACGTGCTACTGCGGGTTCTTCAGGATGCGCCCGTGTCTGAAGTCGTAGACGTGACGGCAGAGGAACACCAGCTCGGGGTCAGTGTCCTCGGGCACCTTGCGGTGCAGGGGGGTGGAGTACTCCTCCGAGGGAGGGACCATGATGGTTTTACTGCCCGGGATCCCTTCGACTCGACGCTTTGCCAAGGCACAAAATCTGCAACGTAATTACAGCAAGGAGTTAGCACCAACCTGCCTCCTAACCATGGGATAGGTTGGGTTGGAAGGGACCTTAAAGCTCCT
>NW_009927291.1:27197-31021 GCF_000696875.1 Nestor notabilis | reverse complement strand
GCCCCTCTCCAGGTTTCCTGGAGCCCCTTTAGGCCCTGGAGCTGCTCTAAGGTGTCCCCTTGAGGAGCCTTCTCTTCTCCAGCTGCCCCAGCCCAGCTCTCTCAGCCTGGCTCCAGAGCAGAGCTGCTCCAGCCCTCGCAGCAGCTCCGGGGCCTCCTCTGGCCTCGCTCCAGCAGCTCCACGTCCCTCTTGTGCTGTTCCCCAGAGCTGGACCAGGGCTGCAGGGGGGGTCTCCCCAGAGCACAGCAGAGGGGCAGGATCCCCTCCCTTGACCTGCTGCTCATGCAGGTATATAGGATACACGAGGAGATATACAGGATGATTTCATGCCTTACTTAGCTTTCAACTCCCAAGTTTTGGTTTTCCTGCACTGTCCTCCATTAATGTCCCAAGGTCATACAAGTACAAAAGTTTGTGAGCTTAAAGCACATATATTCAAAACCATGTAAACAAGGCCATCAGTGGAATGGGTTAGTGGTGGCCTTGGCAGTGCTGGGATAATGGTTGGATTTGATGATCTTAAAGGTCTTTTCTAACCTGGTTGATTCTGTGATATTACACAAACCAGACACATGAAGCCTCCAGAAGCAGCACTCACATTCTGCAGCAACCACCTTGTACATAGATTGTGATTCACCCAGCTCCACTCGACTAAAGTCTATAGGCCTGGGATAGTTCTGGGGGTGATGTTGGGGAGGGAAGGACTGGCAAGAGCGGGAGGCAGACGAAGGCCCCAGAACAGCAGCAAGTGAAGAGCACCACCTACCTGCAGTACTCTGCGAAGGTCAGCACGTAGCACTTCTCCTCGATGCAGGCAACGCTGTTCTCATCCTGATGCCGGGATGCGAAGATCTCGTTCTGCAACAGAAGGAAGGAAGAGGTCACCCAGGAGCCCACACCTGCACCCATCACCCTAAAGGGGAGCCTATCAAAGCATGTCCATAGCAGAGGCTCCTTAGAGCCAGCACTGCACATAATGCAGACACCTTTCCAGCTGTTTTGGGACCTATTTACAGTGTGCACCAGAATTTTATCCAGCAACAGGTCAGATCTAAGGCAGAAGCTCTTCCCTGGGAGGGTGCTGAGGCGCTGGCACAGGGTGCCCAGAGAAGCTGTGGCTGCCCCATCCCTGGCAGTGTTCAAGGGCAGGTTGGACACAGGGGCTTGGAGCAACCTGCTCTAGTGGAAGGTGTCCCTGCCCGGGGCAGGGGTTGGAGCTGGAGGAGCTTTAAGGTCCTTTCCAACACAAACCAGGCTGGGATTCTCTGCCATGCTTCATCAGAGAAGCTGAACCACCACACCTTGCTCTGCACGCTGGGGTTTTGGGCTACTCCTTCAGCCAGAAGTACCTGAGTCATCTCTGACCAGCCCATCCCCACCGCTCAGCCCAAACGCTGCTCTCGCAGTTGAAGTCTTGTGTAACAAGGCAGCTGTGCAAAAACCTGGCTCAGCTCCTGGCCAGACTTCCAGTGCTTCCTGCACTGAAGTGCAACTGGACACAGTCTATCAGGTACCACCTGGTTTCAAAGCCCAGCTGTGCCCTGCATCCATGTCCCATCCCCAGCTCTCATCCCCTTATCTAAGAAAGCAAAACAAGGAAGAAGGCACCGAGCAAGTGATGGGTTGAAAGCTGCAGTCACTTCTCCATTCCCAGTTTAAACCCAGCTGCTTCTGTCACCCCAAGCAAAGCAGAGCAAGGTGTGAGGCCATAATGATTCACAAGGGTTTCCTTCCAGAAAGCAAGCTATTAAACTGGCACAACAGCCCCGAGTCAGTCTTTAATTCTCATCATAAATCTGGACAGGGGAGGATGATGCAGCCACGGTTCTGCACAACACAAACAAGTGCTTGAGTTTAAGAAGCAGATTAAGGGACTTATGATAAAAGGCAGCATGAGATATGGGCACTCCAATGTCCTGCAGGCTGCAGCAGGAGCTTTCACCCTGAGCTCTGCATGGCTGGGGGAAGGAGAATCTCCCTTCTGGAGAGTGGCTGATCTTCACTCAGTATAACCTGACTCTTCCTCACTCCCAAGGTCACAGTCAAAACAAGTTTTCACTTAACAGACAGTATTCTATCAGATTGAAGGGGGAAACAATAAAACTTAAGAGGTGGCCACATGAAGAAGGCAACAGCTTCTGTTATAGCCCAGGTTTCTAACCCATGACCATAAACTGGGGGAAAGTCCACCTATAGGACACCACTACTCAACACATAGAAAGGTTTGTGTCAGAGGGAGCTTAAAGCTCCTCCAGCTCCAACCCCTGCCCCGGGCAGGGACACCTTCCACTAGAGCTGGTTGCTCCAAGCCCCTGTGTCCAACCTGCCCTTGAACACTGCCAGGGATGGGGCAGCCACAGCTTCTCTGGGCACCCTGTGCCAGCGCCTCAGCACCCTCATAGTGAGGAACATCTGGCACCAGCTGCCCCTCAGCCAAGGGACAGCTCCGTTCACTCAAACCAGCAGCTCAGCCCCGAGTTTGAGCCCCACCAGACGTGCAGGGAGACACTTGTGCTGATCCCCTCTTCCCACAGCAGCACAGAGGCAATGGATGCTCTCCCCTCCAGCGTCACGTCGGGGTATCTCACCTGGTGCATACTGGGGTTGCGGCCCCCCTGCGTGTGCTCTGGTCTGTAGTACCACAGGAGGCTCATCATCAGCTCCCCTGCAAGAAGATACATTAAAACATGTCAAACCTCAGGTTTCACAGAGTGTTTTCCCACTAATATCCAGCCTCTTCCTCCTGCTCCATCCCTTTCATTCCCATCATGCTCACAGATAGGCAGCTGTGCTGTGATAAATATTTCATGCTGAACTAGAGGTGTCCTTTTGTTACAGCAAGAGGCTGTATGAAGTTGTCACGTTGCTATTCTATTATACCTTCACCCTTTCTATGCGTGTTGCATTGTCACAAAGAGATCAGGGAGGCACAAAAATAGAACAGAATACAAAAATCCAGTCTTTCCATCCGAAAGAAGTATCCACTTGGACATAAGCTGGAAGAGATGCTCATCCACAGCTTGGTACCTGCAGCATGAACTCCAGGTTAATGCCAGAATTGCTGCTGCAGGGTGATGTGACCAAGATGGGCCTCACCACACACTCATCACTTCTACTTTTAAGTAAGACCTGTGCTTTACAGCATCTGGCACAGCTCCCTTGGCTCAAGTACTGCTGCTCAGACCCGGCACTGTAACACCAAACCCACACTGCTCCAATCTCTACAGACAAGCCCATGCTCCACGCCAGCTCCCAGCCCAGATGTTGGGGAGAGCATCTGAGTAAACAGCAGCAGCTCCCGAGACGTCTGTTGCAATGAAATAATACAGGAGATCATTGCTAAGATGGGCACTTGGCAGCTATTCCGTGCTCTCAGCACCAGGAAGATTTTGATTACCAGTCCCAGGCTTGTGATTAAAGAGCATCTCAGTTCCTGGCACAACCTGAACGAAAGCCACGGAGCTAATCTCTCCCTCTTCACCACGCAGGCTGCAGCAGTGGAGCTCCCCAGCACATGGGCAGCAGTGCGGAGCTCCATCGCTCCCCCGGTTCCACCTCACCCTCAGCTGCAAGCACAGACGCAGCAGATACTCTGGCCCAGTACCTGTCTTGGGGTCTTCCCACAGCGCCGATATCTTCGCCACGTAGGGCATGGACTTCTTCCGGGGTCCTGACTTCAAGAGGACAGTGTCTCGCACCCGGATGATCTCCCCGTCTCTCTCCACCGCCTGGTAGCTCTTGCGAACAGCCGGCTCGGGTTCGTTCTGTGCCGTCAGAACACAAACACAGAGCAACCTGAGTGCACAGGCAGAGCCAGTTCGTTG
>NW_009927291.1:24189-27181 GCF_000696875.1 Nestor notabilis | reverse complement strand
CGCGCGTCTGAGCTGCCTCTGCCCCTGCTGAAACACCTGCCCAGGCCTACTCAGAGCCAAGTGCTTCCACTCCAACAGATCTCCAAGAGAACTCATAAAGTTTAAGACCATTTGTGACATCTCTATTCCCACCAGGCTGGTTTATAACAACGAAGATCATAGAACTCCAGAGTGGTTTGGGTTGGAAAGGACCTTAAAGCTCCTCCAGCCCCAACCCCTGCCACGGGCAGGGACACCTTCCACTAGAGCAGGTTGCTCCAAGCCCCTGTGTCCAACCTGGCCTTGAACACTGCCAGGGATGGGGCAGCCACAGCTTCTCTGGGCACCCTGTGCCAGCGCCTCAGCACCCTCCCAGGGAAGAGCTTCTGCCTTAGATCTACCCTGAACTTGCCCTGTTTCAGTTTAAACCCATCACCCCTTGTCAGGTCAAAGGAGTCGCTTTTTCCATGGGCAGGGCACTCCCAGGTGAAGCAAGTTCCCTGAGGAGCAGCACCCAAGTGCTCACAGGTCACACGTGGCCACTGCTTTCCATGAAGCAGCACATACCTATTTCTCCTCCATGGTGCTGGCAGTGAGGAGCAGCTCACCAGTGGCACAGCACGTCCCACAAAGCAGGGCTTTATGGAATCGATACCCCTCATTTCACACAAACCCCCATTCTGCAAAACCCAACCTGGGGAAAAATCCCCGTCACCCGTGTGCAGGCGCGTTTCTGTCACGCTCAGGGGCACAGAAAACAAGACGTATTTGGGATAATATGCATTTCTCTGATACAAATGTTGTTACAAAATATGGAATGATTCACATGAACAGGGCAGGGAGGCCACGGCATAAAGCTTTCCTGAACAAGATTGCCACCATCTCCTTCATACCCTCTAACATCATGAAAAGATCACTTTTTTGACAATAAACTAGGGGATTTATGTTACTCTATCTATAAAACTCCTTTGGGAATGCTTGAGCAGGATGGGTTTAACCTCCTGCCACAGCACCCAGGCAAAATCGGAAGCCTTAAGTGCCAGGACTTAAGGAGATTAAGGTTGTGCTGCTCCTTTTCAAGTGTCAGAGTCTGAGTGACGGATGCAAGAGGCCCATCCCTGGATTCCACAAGCTTCATTCTTGCACAGCCCATGGTACCCATGGAGCTGAACCTACAAAACCTGTCCTGGATGACGCCCCCAGCAGCTCAAGGTTATAGCCCCACACTCAGCAGCACAGACATATGGGCCTGGACCTTACTGCATGGTCAATGCCTTGTCCCACCTCCCCAGACAGCACGTGGGTCCAGGTCTCCCGTCTACAGCTCTTCTGTTGTAATAACACGATGGATATTAACGTCTTCCTCAATCCAAGTGGACTTTGCTGGAGTTAATTCAATTTCCTGGCAGGAAATCTCCCATCCTGCAGGAGCCACTGTCTGCACCCGAGCACAACAAATGGGGAAGTACAGACAAGGAGCCCTCGAAGCAGTGACCACTGAAGGCCACGCCACCACGGGAGTTGTAAGGAAGGGGATACTGGGCGCTCCGTCTGGGAGCCAGGATACTGCCTCTGTGCTCTCTGGGGAATCCCTGCTGGGCTACAGACACCAGCAGTGAGAAGAACCACCTTACAAGAGCTGCCTTTAGACAACTGCTCCTTATAGTGCAGCTAAAACACCCCTCATCTTCCCAAACAGGTTTGCCCTAATCCCAGGGGAAGAAGGCGCAGGAAAACCTCTCTGTAGGATGGACTCACACATGCTACAGGTGCCACCCTTGCAAACGCCAAAGCCCGAAGTATTCATCATCATGGCTTTTGAGCTGATGCTAGCACAGGAGCAGCAGGTTCTCCTCCCTTCCCAGACTGCCTGTCCCGCTGTGCGAGGTAATACCAGGGCATGAAAGAAAAACAAGACCAGCAGCAGCTCGGCCTCAAAGCCCAGCCACAAGGCACTATCTGCTGCTTTGATTTGTAATTTGCCTCCAAGAGGTTCTAGATGGCACCTAGTGACCATCTCCACCTTAAAGCAGGGCCCAAAACACTCTCAAGCCTTCATGAAGATCGTAGAATCACAGAGTGGTTTGTGTTGAAGGGACCTTAAAGCTCCTCCAGCTCCAACCCCTGCCAGGGGCAGGGACACCTTCCACTAGAGCAGGTTGCTCCAAGCCCCTGTGTCCAACCTGGCCTTGAACACTGCCAGGGATGGGGCAGCCACAGCTTCTCTGGGCACCCTGTGCCAGCGCCTCAGCACCCTCACAGGGAAAAGGTGCTGCCCCTGAGCTCACCTCAATCTCCCCTCTGGCAGGTTCAAGCCATTCCCCTTGTCCTGTCCCTCCATCCCTTGTCCAAAGCCCCTCTCCAGGTTTCCTGTAGGCACAGATGTGCACAGCTGCACACACAGAGCCCAGCACTCCACAGCCACCTACCACCACATAGACAGCCTTCTCACAGGCTGTGCCCACGGGGATCCAGCCGTTGGTAGCTCTTCTCCTGCTGATGCGCTGCTGCTTTGGGTGGGAATGGCCTCCTGCTGCTTTGCTGTCCGCGGCGTGGAGACAGCCCGGAGTATTCCGGAGCCCGGATTTGGAGCCGCTGGGAGGCTTTGAGCTCTGTGGACATTCTCGGGCCATGGTCTGAGGGTCAGAGTTAGGGGTCTGCAGATGAGGAACGGGTTCTGCAGCTGGTGGCACGCTGGGTACAGGGCATCCTGAGAGCGGGTGGGCAGGTGACGCGGGGTGCCCTGCCACAGGGATTGTGAGGTTCAGCTGGTCCAGAGACTTGCAGCCTTCTGACAGGAGGGAAGAAAAGAGACATGGATTTCATCTGAAATACAGGACAACTGCACAGTCAAGAGTGTCCCAAAACACCACCGCTTTCACCCGAAATGCACAGAATCCCACAGTGGTTTGTGTTGAAGGGACCTCAAAGCTCCTCCAGCTCCAACCCCTGCCCCGGGCAGGGACACCTTCCACTAGAGCAGGTTGATCCAAGCCCCTGTGTCCAACCTGCA
>NW_009927291.1:23039-24105 GCF_000696875.1 Nestor notabilis | reverse complement strand
GCTTGTGTCGGTCCCCCCTCGGGCGGTTTAAAGCCATTCCCCTTGTCCTGTCCCTACATCCCTTGTCCCAAGCCCCTCTCCAGGTCTCCTGGAGCCCCTTTAGGCCCTGGAGCTGCTCTAAGGTGTCCCCTTCAGGAGCCTTCTCTTCTCCAGCTGCCCCAGCCCAGCTCTCTCAGCCTGGCTCCAGAGCAGAGCTGCTCCAGCCCTCGCAGCATCATTCCCTTTATTGCACTATAGCAGTAAAGACTCTTCACACTGTAACTTCATTTTGCACTGTCACTGGATTCTAATAGTAAAGACATTCCTGAGCCTGAGCTGCTCCAGTGTGTCGGAGATGACACTGCAAGAATCTCATCTGAAATGCCCCACATCACACCAGACAGAAACACACATCAGGTTGTCCAGTGTCCAAAGCAGTTCCAGCCTGTCAATATGTATAAAAGAACTAAAAGGCTTATCAAAATGATGGGAAGGATTAAACCACGGCTCCTTTCAAAAAGCCAAATTCCAACCACGGAAAAAGGATAATTCTCCAAATTAACTCCAGAAACATGAAACAGTTGGAACAAACCTAGGTACGATGATGCACGCTGCTGCCTTCAGCAAAACTGGGTCCCTGCAGCAGCCTCATTCACACAACAGGTCGGTCCATTGGCTGGCTTCACCTCTCAGAAGCACAAGAACACCTCACACTGCTCCAGGAGTCACAAAACCAGCCCTCAACCCAGGCCAAGGCATCCAGCACGAGAGGAGGATTTGAATTACCTTCTGTCAGAAGGAAGGAAGCTCCCAGGCCAGTATAAACCACCCTATTTCCTAAACCTGAGAGCTCTTTGGGTGACCAAGCTTCAGGCAGCCCCCAGGAGATGCCTCCCGACCGGAGTATGTCCCAGCAGACCTGTGGGAGTGCACTGCCATGGAGCTGCTGGAGCATCTGAAAGTGAGAACCCAGCTGAGGTCCCCAGGCTCCAGCTGAGTAACTGCTGGGATCCCCTCGGAGGAGCGGGGGATCGTTGCCCCCTGGCTCCCACTTCACCCTCCCTAAGAGAGCTACAACAAAGGTGCT
>NW_009927291.1:21562-22977 GCF_000696875.1 Nestor notabilis | reverse complement strand
AACCACAAGTGTGAGGACTGGTACAGACCATCCCAGACCCTGCTGAGCCCCAGCAGCAAATACTGCAGTAACTCCCCCAGCGAGCAGAGACCTCGGGATGAGCTCAGGTGTCCTGCTCGGCCTCAGACCCACAGCAGTGAATCACCTCTTCAGGGCTTGGCTTACAAAAGCACTTTCAAGCTTGAGCTAAAGCAAGACAAAGCTTCACAAAAACATGTACTGAAGTTGAGGGCAGCAGCACAGAGCCCGGGACTGCTTCCTTGGCTGCACACACTTCCAGCCCCTCTACCAGTAGGGAGGCAGCATCTCCCTGAGCCTGTCCCATCTTATCCACCACCCTGCTTTCAACCTGCATGGTGCAAAACATCCAACAGCCTGATCCCCTGGTCTGTACCAGACAGTGACAGTTCCATATGAACCTCACAGATCCCCAGACTGGTTTGAGTTATTAAGCACCTTAAATTCATCCAGTCCCAACCCCTACCACGGGCAGGGACACCTTCCACTAGAGCAGGTTGCTCCAAGCCCCTGTGTCCAACCTGGCCTTGAACACTGCCAGGGATGGGGCAGCCACAGCTTCTCTGGGCACCCTGTGCCAGCGCCTCAGCACCCTCACAGGGAAGAGCTTCTGCCTTGTATCTAACCTGAACTTGCCCTGTTTCGGTTTGAACCCATCACCCCTTGTCCTATTGCGCCACTCCCTGATGAGGGTCCCTCTCCAGCATCCTTGTAGCCCCCTTCAGACCCTGGAAGCTGCTCTGAGGTCTCCAGCAGCTTCTCTTCTGAACAGCCCCAATGTTCTCAGCCTGCCAATGAACATCTTGAACACACCAAGACAGGCAGATACAACACAAGGCACACGGCATGTCCGGCTGGATCCCCTTGTACCAGCACTCTCTGATGGGGGCCTCTTGCTTGTAGCCAAAGCCCTCCTTTAATTCCCTGAAGTTGCCCACTCCAGGGAAGGATGAGGTGCCCGAGTGCACACATACATAAAAATGAGCTCCTAAGCTTAAGTCCTGTTTATATTCTAGGAGTCCTCCCTATGCACTTCAATCCACAGAACCAAGTCTAACTTACTCTGATGTTATAAGCTCTTACATCAAAGCTGCTTACAGGAAGGAGATCACACCAAGGAAGATGTCAGCAGCGGGGTGACACACAGCCAGTAAATATGTGGAGTCACAACTGCCCCTGCCAGCACCAGGAGAAGTCACCAAGGTCACAGGGGAGGCTGAACGCTGAAGAACACGTTGTTTGCATCCTCCTGGTTGTATGAAGTCGGAGGCACCAGCATGTACAATTGTAGGAACAAAGACTGACATGACCTCGGGGGGTACATGGAGACCTGTCAGACTGTTGCTGAGCTGGCTGTCTTGTGAGCACTCCACTCGAAAGGGAACGGCAGGCGACAG
>NW_009927291.1:8072-21523 GCF_000696875.1 Nestor notabilis | reverse complement strand
AAGAGGGAATTCTGCCTCATCCAAACACGCCTGGGTTTCAGCAGCTTCCTACAGGTGACAACGCCTGGCTTCGAACCAAGCCCTGAACCCAGGCTTCAGCCTCCTACCTGGCAATCTGGTCTGAGTGGGTGAGTGATGCCCCTGTCTGACTCGGACACGTGCTTAATGGGCACGCTGATGTCTACACGCCCAGCGGGTTTCTCTCTCTCGAGCCCACCCGTCTGCAGCACTTGATGGCTGTTACACAAAGTGCTGGTGTCTGATAAACCCCCCAACAACCCAGCTCTAAATATTTAAAAAGACATCTTTCAATAGCAAAGGCAGAGCTCGGGATAAAGCACTGCAGGGCAAAGCCTGAGAGACAGGCAGGGGACAGAAGAGAGCCAGATGAGTAACTCCATCACCTCCTACACCGTCACCTTTTCTCATTTCAGTGCCTCGTTTTCAGACATTGAGAGCAAAGAGGGGACCGCTCCTCACCAACTAACAGTGTACCTGGCACTTGTATCCCCACAGCGAGATTCAAGCATCTGTCTAAAGAGTAGACTCAAACCGATCTGCTGCACAGCCCTGATCTATAGAATGCAAAAGGCTGCATCCTCCATAGAGCTCACACCGGTAAGAGCCTGATGACAGAGACCCCTCCGCTTCCTCCCACCGCTCCACAAGGATGCTTCAGTCCCAAGAGCGAGCTTTTGGGAGCGGAGGAGTAACTCGGCGCGATGAAGCGGCACAGAAGCCTCGCAGAACATGTAGGAACCAAACCCCCCTCGTTTTACACAGATCAAAGCCAAGCTCCAGCATGACAAGTCATGAGTCACCTTCTCACGGCCCAAATCCTCCACCAATTCTGGGCTTTCCACACTAAGACGACCTTTCAGTGGGAAAAACCCCTTGGGGCTAAAAACAGGGAAGAGGAGGTGAAACACGGATTCCTCCTGAGCCTTCACTCAGCTGCCAAAAGCAAGAGGCACCACGTGCAGAAGGAACTTGCCTCCTGGCAATGAGATGCCTTCCTCAGCCAGCAGCTCTCCTCTCCCGGGAACACCAAACAAGACGTGCCTGCACTGTGCACCTTACCTGCTGCAAAAGGCATTTTGTAGGGGTAGCTGTTCCGTCCTGCGTGCACGCTGCTGATCCTGCCCTCGGGCACGTGCACGACCCCGCAGAGGCTGTAAGTGTTCAGCGCCGTCCCTTCTCCACAGCAGTAGGGAGAGTTACACCAGTGCAGCGGCTGGAAGTGAGCACCTGACGGCAGGGAACTCGGTGACACCAAGAGCCCCTCGCAGGTAGCAGGCTGCGAAAGCTCCTCCTTGGGGTAAATGGAGCAGTGAGAGTAGCCACTGTATCCACTTTGGCCATAATAAACATAAAACCCATTCAAGGGAGTCAGATCCGAGGATTCATAGAGACATCCACAATCCGTGTGATTTCCGGGCACTGGCAAAGGAGGGAACTGCTGCACGGGGAAGGAAGGCTGATGAAATTCCTGTTTGGGGGTTGGGGATTTCTCTCCAGGTCTTCCATATTCCGGCTTCATGGAAGCTTGTCCACCCATAAGCAAAGGCAGTCTGTGGTAGAAACCCTCGGTGCTAGCGTAGGAGCTGGACAGTGACTCGTAAGGGACAGGTTCTGCTGTCCCATAGAGCCTTGAGGAGTCCCGCCGCTCCCCTTTTCCCAGAGCACCCAGGGCATGCCCTGGCCAGCTGTGCTGACCTTCCAGTTTTAAGCTTGCCAATTCCTTCTTGGATTTGACACAATTCTTCCTACCGGCTTTAGCCCATTTGAGTGTGGATTTTGAACAGTGGTTCTCGGATTTGCCCTCTCCATCCGATTTACTCCTGGGCTTCAGGGGTTGGTCTTTCTCATGGGTCAGTTTCAGGAAGGCCACAGCATTCAGGCTGGCCAGTCTCTTTGGGGTGGGATGATGGGAGATGGCACCGTCCTCCCTCTTTGTCCCATCATCAAAGACCTCATCCAGCGAATGGTCACAGCTATTGCATTTCTGACTGGGCTCATGCCGGTGTTTGCCTTTACCTGCCTTCACAGCCGGTTTTTCCAGCGTGGGCCAGCTGACCCCAGCTTTGCATTGCAAACTCTTACCAGCACAGTCTCCACTGGTTTTAACGGAGTCCCTCCGGAATCGCCTGCTGGACAACAAGCCATCATCCCGTTCAAAGAGCAGGTTGTTCACAGCCTCGGCGTTCAGCGAGGCCAGCCGGCGCTTCCGGGGCTCTGACGGAGCAGGATCCAGGTCTTGCTCCGGCCCTGGATAAGTGATTGTGCACTTTTCCCCAGATGAATCACTCTTCCCTGCTCCCACAGGCTGAACTTGTTCGGAGAACAAAGCAGGTCCCAAACCCTCCATCCAGCTGGGAAGGTCCTTGGCTTTACAGCTCTGGGTCTGTTTGGACAGGGATCCGGCCACGTCCTCCAGCCTGGTGAGGAGCACTTTGCAGGTCTTCTTGTTGACAGAGGGCAGCAGCCTCCTCCGCAGCGGGTACGTCTTTCGCACCTCATGCAGGGTCTTACTTTTGTTGGGCCCCACGAAGCCGCTGGGACAGTTGGGAGCCTCGGTGGCATCTCCATCTCGCCGCTCTCCGCACTCTGCGCTGGTCCTGTCCATCCTCCTGCTGCCTGTGGGTGATGAAGCTCGGCCAGCAGAACCAGCTGGATGTTTCAGAAGGAAAAGTTGTTTCTTCCGGGCATGCGTCATAGGATCAATGTCCAATCCTGAGAGGAACAGAAGAAAACACCTATTAATGTCACTGAGAGGGACCCATCTCCTCACAAAGCACCAACTGCCAATTAGGAAATATTTGGGGAGCTTGTTTCTACACACAGAAGAGTCTTTTTGGGTGATGGCCAGTTAAGCCTATTAGGAGACAGGATGCAATTAGATATGGTTTAGTATTAAGCCATAGAACACGACAGTAATTAAAAGCAAGGCGGTGACAACAAATGCTGCAGCAGCTGGGGAAAGCAGGGGATGGCCAGAAAGCTGCTTCCCCAGCCCCAGCCCACATCCCAGCTCTCACACCAATGCTGCTCCTAACATGTTACAAATCCTCATCAAATCTACTAAAGCTCATCTCAGCTCTGGTCCAGAAGTAAATCCCAGGTATTTGCCTGCATGTTGATACAGGCTCTTGGTTCCTTGTCGTTTCTGAAACTACCAGAAGAAAAACCAGAAGTCCACCTACTCACAGGAAAAGTAAACTTGGTCTGTTAAGCTGAGATCTGCCAACATTAATAAACTAAACACATGCAAATCCCCCTCGGCAGGTTAGAACCTGGCTTCCCACTGCTCCTGTCCTTCCCCAGAGTTGTATTTTATAGACCTTGTGGATGTTAAACCACCAAATCATCACGTTCAGCAGAAAGGCCCTAAAAATATATTCATGGGAGGAAAAGGAATTCCTCGGCTGTATGTCATTCCTGACTCTTCATCCAGATGCTGTGTCAAGTCCCTGCACAACCCCAGCAAATTACTGAGCTATAAAGAGATACGGATCTGCACCCGGAGCAGGAGCCGCCTCGCTGAGGGCAGGGCTGAGCACAGCAGCTCCTCACAAAGCTGCCACACACGGGATTGGCTTCAGCACATCTGGGCTTTCCCAGCCACGCAGAACATTACAGACATGGTCCTGCTCTGATCTGTTCTAAGAGGGAACCTCTCCCACAAGGCACAAGGCATTCCAGCCTCCGCAGCAGATCGGCTCACTCCAAACTCCCTCATCGTGAGAGGGGGAACACGTTGTCCACAGAGGTGGTGGATGCACCATCCCTGGAGACATTCCAGGCCGGTCTAGTTGAAGATGTCCCTGCACACTGCAGGGGGTTGGACTAGATGAGCTTTGAAGGTCCCGTCAACCCAAACCATTCTATGGTTCTATGGAAGGTGGGGAGGAGGCATCAAACCCAGCAGAAACAGAGGCAAGAGCTGACTGCCTTCACCCAAAGCACCAGTAGCAGGGGTTGTGTGCTCACCTACTCATGCAGTGAGTCCATCCCACCCTTTCTGACCACACCATGAGTAGGAGCTTATTACTAAATAGCCTCTAAGTATTTAGTGAGCGACAGAAGAGGAACAGCACCACCCGGAGAGCCCCTTCAGCCATGTGTTTGCTCCCTGAGCTATCCACCAAACTAAACCTCATTTCTTGCTCTCCTGATCCATTTTTAGCAAACCTTTTTACTGTGCCTTTGCTCTCCTGCATTTCACTGCAGCAAGTGACCTGCGGGCAGGCTCGGGTCAGGCGTTTGGGGAATTAAACAACCTTGCAGTCTGGGGGAGCACACGTTCATGTAAGAAGCTGCAGGTCTAAGGCTCAGGAAGGACACAGGTGGGTGACACTGAACTGTAAATGTTTAAAAAAGTCAGCCTAATGGAGCGATACAGGAATAGATTTAATGAAGTCTGTATCTGAGCATTGGAAACAGCAGAAAAGGATAATTCCTTGCATTTAATGGTATTTAGGAAACAGATTCCCTTTATTGGCACCAAAGAGTTGGTCTCTCTACTAATTTGAACGTAGGAGTGGTTTGATCTTCCCTGCAACCAGGTGTTTGGCCAGCCCAGCCCTCAATTGACACCACTGACACTGGGCTGACACTTTGAGGCTTTTAATTAAAGCTACTACTGCTTTTGCAGTGATTAGAACCAAGCTACTGAATTACCACAACTGCTCATTTGATATGGCTTAATCAAGCTGATAATTACATTATCTATTTGAAAGAAGCTCAACGTGTTTCAATTGACTTGCTTATATATGCATTAACTAAAAGAAACTCAGGAATTGGAAACCCACTGTGGTTTGCCCATTGCTTTTCTAGATGTCAGGCTCTTCCCAATGTGTTTTGGGATAACTGACTCCTTGCACCCCATCACAGCCAGGATAACTCCCATGCCTGTGCCCAAAGGGGAGTGCTCTGTGGGGAGCAAACATTTATGTATTACCATGTTCTTCTGATAAGAGAAAGAGGTTCTGGAAATGAGGGGGGTGCCCACTGAGCTGGGCAGACAGGTTGCTCCAGAACTGGAGTTCTGCTCGCACAAGAGGCCAAAGGGACCACACACAACCTCGGGTTTGCAAGAGGACTGTAATTTAAATAATACATGGGGCAGAGGAGGGTTTGGCAGGGGTAGACCAGGCATCCTAAATAACCATGCCCTGGGACGGATAACTTCCCAGGCTATACGGGCCAGTGGTTTCCTTGCAACTCTCATCCTATTTTCTGCTGTCCCTACAGAGAGACTGAGCCTCCGTCAGAGGTGCTCAGCAGAGAGGTGAAAACCCCCAAATACACACCCATGGCTTGCCTTAGAAACTAGCACAGAATCCCAGAGCGGTTTGTGTTGAAGGGACCTCAAAGCTCCCCCAGCTCCAACCCCTGCCCCGGGCAGGGACACCTTCCACTAGAGCAGGTTGCTCCAAGCCCCTGTGTCCAACCTGGCCTTGAACACTGCCAGGGATGGGGCAGCCACAGCTTCTCTGGGCACCCTGTGCCAGCGCCTCAGCACCCTCACAGGGAATCACCAACCTCACAGCATCAGCCAGCTCCTTCTCCTTAACCTGTCACAAGCAGCAGCCTGACTTCCTGGGTGCTCACTGCACACCCTTCACTTGCTGGAGCTTCATAACCCATTAGTGTTTGGATGAGTGAGAGTACCTACCCTACAACTGCAAGAAATCCACCCCCTTCTCCCCTAAGCCTGGACACAAGACCCATCTTCCAGTGTGGAACAAACAACAGCATCTTGCCCTGCTGTAACACATTTCCAGCTAATCCTCTAACCCAGCCTCCATCACTGACAGGCTGCACCAGGAATGTCAAGAGAAACACTTGAGCTGGACACGCAGAGATGACAACAGAGATACTGAGTCAAGAACACATTACAGCAGGAAGAGCACCAGCACTCAACTCAAGCCATTTGAAGAGTCTCAGTCACATAAGCCCTTTGACACAACAGATTCTCAGGCACAAACAGCAATCAAACAATCACAGGCAGCTTTTTCCTATTATGTTTTAATAAAAGGAGATTGTATCTGCATAAATCTTCTCGGCATCTGGTCTCCAAGTTCTCTCTCCCACAGGTCAGCTGCTTGAATATTCTGAAGCACCGACCGACAGAGGAAGAACTAAGTATCTGGAAATCTGTGGACAGACAAAAAAAGCCAAGCCCACATATTGGGGCACCTATAGCCAAGTAAATCCTTTAAGTGCCAGCAAGGAAACCAGCAGTACCATCCAGCAACACTTCCACGTAACTGTAACCCCCCTGAAACCCAGCTTTACAGCAGAAACATGGGACAAGACACAGAAATACGATCAAAGTAACTTCAGCAAATGCAGAAGTTGACATTTACTCTCTCAAACGTTTCCACAATGAATTCCTTGGCTAAACAAGCAAAAAAATCAGCCAAGTTTCTCCCTGATCTATTCGCTTTGGAGAGTGGGAGGTTGTGCCTCCAGATCCCACCCCACCACAAACCCGAAGTACAGAGCCAGGTGAGTTCTGTTTCTCTTCAAACGCATGACTAAGTCACATTTGCGCTGCACAGGCTCAGTATTATCAGTATAAATAACAGAGTTTTGAGTGGATCAGTTACAAAGTGTGGTTAAAAGGTGCATTTCTGCACAGGGAACTTCCCCGTGATATCAGCACGACCCACACTGGTTCATTGTTCATCCTCCCAAGTCCTTCTTCTGACATAATACTCTAACAGAGGTGGGAACAACCAGGTTCAGCATCCATAATGAATCTTGTTATTCCAGAGCCACGTGTAATGTGAATTTATTATAGAATCATAGAATGGTTTGGGTTGGAAGGGACCTTAAATTGTGAGCAACTGCAGGGGAAATGAGATACCAACAGTTGACTCCAGCCCTGCCCTGGGCAGCCTGTTCCAATGCCTGAGCGCCCCTTTGGGGATGGAATTGTGCCCAATATCCAGCCTAAACTCTGAGAGGCACAAATACTCCATGCATTTTTCTGTTCTCCCTGATTTACCACACAGAGGTGCAGGAAGAGCCACCCTAAGCCTTGCACCAGGGAGGGTCTGCTGCAGGTCTGCTATAGCGCTGCTGCTGTTAGTTTAGGAGAGGTACTGTGACAGGCGTGAAGAAAAACACCTACTAACCCAACAAAACTCATCCTCGTGGCAAGCACACATGCAGCAACAGGCACCAAACAGTCTCAATGCATTGCTATATTGCACAAGTCATCTTTAGCACGCTGGACCACCAAGAAGTGCCCCCCTGCCCACAGAAGCACCTGCTTTGCATTGATTTGTTTGCCAGGGGGATGCTCCTGCTCATCCCTTCCTTGGTAAAAGCACAGAGCAGCAAATACTACTGCCTTACCCGTGACGTAGCCATCCCCAGCACAACACAGAAGTGAAGCTTTTGACTGCTGCTCAAAACTGAACCATCTGACAGTCAAGAGCATGGCGCCTCCAAATCAGACTGCTGCCAAGATTACTTACAGCAAGCACTGAGCTCCTTTCAGCTGGGAAGGGAGCGAGTCGGGCTCTTCATCCTCCTGCCACCCTTGTATCACTTCACAAAGCAAAGAAGGAAAAACCAACTGTGCCCAGAAAGCTCCAAGAAACCACGAGACAAGGTGAAGAACTGAAGATCCTGAAGCCAGAACTCCCCATTTGCTGCTTGCAGCTGAGGACCTGGATTAACAGTGAGAAGACTTTTAGCTCTGACTCCATTGGAAATGAAACGAGTTCAGAGCAGCTCAGTCTAAGGAGCCGCACCCAGAGCCCACCAAGCACTTTAAAGCTAGTTGGAAGTGCTGCTTCCTTCCTCAGACTGGACTAGTTGTGTAAAATCATCTTGACAACTGAACCCAAACTGGATCAGAATAAAGAAAAATCAAACCCCCACGACTGGTCCCATTTTCTGCTAGAATAAAGCCAGTACCCAAACAGCAGAACCAGGAGAGAGTTGATGCCTCATTAGGAGGAAAATAGGCAAGTGTGTTAACAGCTGCATTTGCTGTAATCACGCAGCTGCAGCATCTGTCTCTCCCTCTCTGTCACTCGATTGCAAGTGAAATGAGAAGAAACTAGTCTGGGACTCCCCGTTCAAGCACCGTTTCCTTTCCAAAGCTTCACTACGGAGACGCACTCGTTCCAAGGAGACGATGCCAAAAAGCACAGAAACTTAAGGCTTTAAAAGCTCCTCATCCATTTGGCACTTCAGGAATACACACAGAGTTAGGGCAACACGAATCCTCCCTGAGCACAGCATCGCTTGGTCGCCTCTGAGCCCCTGTCTGCTTGAAGAAGTTGCATCCGTTTCAATTGGCACAGCTTATGCTATGACAACAGCCCTGTAAGTGGATGTGTCTGGAGGGTTGGCTCCTTTTCCCTGCTGCTTTCACAGTTCACTAGTTCTCGGTGCTGTAAGGAACGTGGTGCGTGAAGGAAGCCCCCCAGGAGCTCTCGGAAATCCGGATAAATCATGGGAGCATCAGGTATCCCGGGCTGGATCACCCAAAGGCAGTGCGAGTCCCACCAGCGGAAGCATTGTTTCGATCTCAGATACTGAGAGAAGCTGTAATTGCTGCAGGCTGCAATTTGTCTTCCCAGCGTCCAGCCCTGATTTTCCTCTGGAGGCCCATTGAAAGCTCCATCATCCACACGCTCCAGAGAAAACTGTGTGTACACAGCTCATCAGACCGCAGGAAAAGCTTGTTTCTCTCTCTCATCAACACAGCCCGACCCATTGGCCAGCACCTCCTGAAATCCATGTGAGTCCCGTGCCTGTGGCTTTACAAAGCCTGCAAAAAGGGATCTGGGACAACTCTCACCCAATCAAGATCCCTGGAAGTTGATGGGACAACGCTCTGCTCCACTCCCTGGTCCAGCAATTACCGCTGGGTTGCGAAAGCCAGTGCTCCAGCCACATAGCTGGGAGTGTTGCAGAACATGTGTGGCCAGGACAAATTACAGTGCTCCAACAACTGCAATTTGAACGCAGCGCTTTAAGCCCAGGAGCTCAGTACCTGTGTGAAAGCAGTGGCAAGTGAGGAGGAAGGACGCAGGGTGCAGTCCCTCCTTGCAGGGCCGACCACTTCATAAGCATGAGTGAGACCTGGTAACACCGCGGCAGAGACGGGCCCCAGCTGATCTCCTGGCAGGGCTGCCCGAGTGTCGTTCGCTGGGTTTGGATCTTGCCTGGTGGCAGGGCTCTGCAGCGAGCCACCACTCAGTTTCCCTGGCTGTTCCCACACTCTCCACAGCTCCAGCAAGCAGGATTCGCAAGGAAGGGGAAAAAGGTGGAAAAAGAAAGGGAAAAAAGCAATCCCTGCTGCCCCGCTGGAGCATGTGAGAGCCCAACAAACAGGAGCCTTCCCAGGATCCGGAGCAGGCAGAGCCCCAGGCAGGAGATGCTTCCTGAACCCCAGGCTCTGACCTCCCTCTCTCCAGGCAGCACTAACAACCAGCCCAGCCACACCATGTGCCAGCCCCAGGGGAAAGTGGCCCTTTTAAAGGCTCCAATGCAGAAAGTGGAATTCCAAATGCCCTAGCCAAAACCATGCGGAGCCGGGAGAGGCACGGGAAGTGTTTCACAACACCTGCATCTCCCTGCACTGCTAAAGGCAGAGCAGAGGCTCACACCACCGTGCCTGCCCTGCAGAGACATGCCCATGGGCACGGGAGGTTCAGGCTTGAGACTAACACCTTCTGGAGAAGAGACTGGATAAAGAACTGTTCTGTTAAGGACCTGGCAGCGTTGGGTTAATGGTTGGACTCAATGATCTTAAAGGTCCTTTCCAACCTGAACGATTCTGTGGTTCTCTGGTTCACTTCACTTGCTGAGTAAGTTTTTTCCCTTAGGAGTAAACTGCTGAATGCAACTCCCACCTAGCTGAGAGAACCCAGCCGTTAGCACCAGCGCAAAAGAATCATGTACAAGTCTGGGGGAGAGCAGGAAGATGTTTCCTCAAAATCAACGACACGACGTATTGTCTGGGGGACTGAGGCATGTTCCTGTTTGGAGAGACATCAGCTTTCCTCTCCCCATTCCCAATGCCAAGAAGCCGTGTTACTGTTTGCAGTGAAAGGCTGCCACTTAGGTTGAATATTCAGTAAAAATAAATGCTGAGGTCACATATTACTTCCCACAAGTCAAACATCAGTCACCAAAACCAGATGAAGCTTTGCAGCCAGGGACTCCTTACTTACCTGCGTTAAAGCCAAAGTTTGAGTCCAAAGCCTTCCCTGAACACTCGTTTGTTCAGCCACAACCAACACTTGGAAAAACCACTTCCTATGGCCTGTAAGAACTAAAGATTTCCACCCCCCAGAGGTGCCACGAGCCTTCTGCTCATAACCCCAACACAAAGCAGTGTTTGTCTGTGGAAAGCTCAGATGCTTTTGCTGGTTCACAGCCTTGCAGAACACACCAGGACATTGGTCCCGGGTGTTAGAGCCACGGGGCAGTGGCACAGCCACAGGTTCATGCTCGATCTCTGGAGAAGAGGTGCAAAAGCTGGGCTTACCCACAACCAAGGGCACCCTCGCCTCTCAAAACTCCAAACCCATCCCAAACCCAGGCAAACTTGGAAGCAGAGTGGTTTGTGTTGGAAGGGCCCTTAAAGCACCTCCAGCTCCAACCCCTGCCCCGGGCAGGGACACCTTCCACTAGAGCAGGGTGCTCCAAGCCCCTGTGTCCAACCTGGCCTTGAACACTGCCAGGGATGGGGCAGCCACAGCTTCTCTGGGCACCCTGTGCCAGCGCCTCAGCACCCTCACAGGGAAGAGCTTCTGCCTCAGAGCTCATCTCTGTGTTCCCTCTGGCAGGTTCAAGCCATTCCCCTTGGCCTGTCTATTAAGAATAGATGTCTTAAGACTGCCAAAGCACATGGCAATTCCCAAACAGTGTTTCAATCCTGCATTCATCACTTGTGCTTCCTATGGGAGCCTCTCAGCTGCAGCACAGGAACCTGTGGCCACTCCAAACTTTGGGGCCAGTAGCCACCAGCTTTGGATGTTACTTTCTAAGCTGTTTGTGCACCAAGTGGTTCAGGAGCTCCAGGGAAATGTAATAATGTCATAAAAGCCATGTCATAAAAGGCACAAGCCAACGAGCTACACACAGAGAGCGAACCCCTCCTCGAACAGAAATCACTTCTTTGCCAGCATAAACACTCTCATTATTCCCGCAGAGCAAAGCCCACCAGCAGCTTCTCACCTCCCAAAACCAAGGGGGGGAAGGAAAACCATGGCTAACCAGACCCAGCCACGCTGCTGCAGTCACAGCCCAGGTACAGCAAAGGAAATCCCTGGCATTTGCAAGAGAAGGAGATGAGTAGGTGGAGGTGGGGGGAAAATCAGGTTCAACCTGCCTCAAGGCTGACACCTTCGAGTGAAAGCACTTACGCATGAGCCACTGTGGCCTGTGCTGTATCACTCCCCAGTGAATCAGTCATTAAGGCTTCCTCTTAATGAAGACAGGCAGAGCACAGAGATGAGGCAAGAGGAGCAGTGGAAAGGATGGGAGGTGCCAGGACTGGACCATCTGCACCTCTTCACAAATCCCCCACAGAACATCAGCAGCAACTTCTACTACACATAAAATACGAGACATATTAAGATTCAGCCGTTTACAAAGAGTTGCCTATTAGAGCTTTAAATAGGTTCAGCATAAAGCTGCCTCCTGACAGCTACGCCAACAACACCCTGCAAGATGTCTGTAAGTAGTCTGAAACCCCAAGTCAATGGTATTTCAGGACAGCTTTGACAGTTGTGTTTTTAGAAAGAGCACAAGCTTTGCCAATCAACTTAATCAAGGTTTAAAAACACAAACCCAAACCCCAAGCCCTGCTCATCTGATTTCCTATATATGCAAAATGCAACTCAATTCCTTGACAGCAGAAGGCTGAGTCTGGTAAAACATCAATCACATGTCACTCTGCTCAGAGCGCTCTGGCACCATTCCTGGTTCTACAGACTGAATGGAATAACAAATTAATTCCAAGACTTTATTTTGAGGAACAAGGTGTAAGATTTTTTTGGTAGTAACTATTAAAGCTCTTCCATCTATTATAATCACACACTTCCACAACCGCTTCAGGAACTTCCTCCAAGCTGCTCAGCTTAAATAATTCAAGATGCGCCGGGATTTCATGTATTACACATGCATCTGCAAACCACGCTCCTTTGGGAATCTCCAGGGCAGGTGTAGTCCTGCGAGCTCCTCTCCATCTCGATGCTGTTGCTGCCATCCTAGCTCTGGATCGGGAATTCCCTGCTCCTCTCTCTGGGTCATCCCCCTCTGCCAAGGCCTCCATTCCCTCTCAACTCTTTTAACTAGATAGAAGCTGCCAGCATAGAGCCTTTGGATCCAAACAAGATGTTACTGCTCAGCAAGCTCAGAAGTTGCTTTAGGGGATTAGAAAAGACAATACAGGGAACTCAGGGAACGGGAAGGCACTCCTTGGGTACAACAGATAACCAACCATCCTAAAATCTGACCCCAAATACAACTTCAACAACAATTTCCCACCCACACACCTTAGATTATCTTCATCGTATTTCACTCACCTCCAAGCATCCCTCAAAACTGTCTGATAACAGAGTGCTCCACCTCAGCATCTTGGCATTGCAGCTCCAGGTATTGACTCTACCGGTTACCTCCAAGAGGAGGGCAGAATAAGAGGCATAGAATGGTTTGTGCTGAAGGGAGCTTAAAGCTCCTCCAGCTCCAACCCCTGCCCTGGGCAGGGACACCTTCCACTAGAGTGGGTTGCTCCAAGCCCCTGTGTCCAACCTGGCCTTGAACACTGCCTTGAACACTGCCAGGGATGGATAAGATGAACACTTCCAGAAGAGACGGGATTTTAAAATCCAACAGACACTCGTGTTTGTAACCTAAACTTGAGTCTACAGAAGCCTTGAACCCAGCAGGCACAAAGGGCTGTGTTCAGTAACAAGTTCATGTTGTACTTCTGAGGATTCCTGTGTTCTGACTCATCCCCAGCTGAAATACATTGACCAGAACCACCTCTTCAGCCTAAAACTGTAATCTGGATGTATTTTCAGTTCCAGAATAAGCACTTAAGACAGTATCATCTTTCTCTTGGAAATACCTATTGTGCCTCTGTTTAAAAGTAGTACCACATTACTGCCACCTCAGTGTGAGCAAAACAAAGTTGTCCATAAAGCACACCACCTTTGTGGGATTTCAAGTTTCTTCCATCGCAGGTTTTGATTCCTCTTTATAGTCAAAGTGCAACAGATGTTTCAAGATGAAAGAGACTTTCTACTTCTTCATTCTCACTTTCCCACCATCACTTGAAATACTGCATCCTCCAACTTCCCCAGCTGAGGACACCCGTGACACATGACTTCTGCTGAGCAGTTTTCCATCTGAGAGCTTTAATCCCAATCCAGAACTCAAGCCAAAGAAAGACTTAACAAAGCTCTTGC
>NW_009927291.1:7717-8041 GCF_000696875.1 Nestor notabilis | reverse complement strand
ATCCTTGGAAGCAAACACTCTCCTTCACTGTATGGCTTATAAACCACAGCACCGCACTGAACACTGAGCGGAGCTTAAACCTGGAGCCAGCCCTGCTGCATTTGAACTTCAGGAATCAAAGTTCAGATGTGGCTGAAGTTTAATATATTTCTAATCAGATTGGGCAGAACTTCTGCAGGTCTAGAAACCCAGGAGTTCCAAGCAGGGAAAAGTAAAGTTACAGTACCTAAAACTCATCAGGTTTCACAGAATCCCAGCCTGGTTTGTGTTGAAGGGACCTTAAAGCTCCTCCAGCTCCAACCCCTGCCATGGGCAGGGACACCT
>NW_009927291.1:0-7237 GCF_000696875.1 Nestor notabilis | reverse complement strand
GCCCCCGCCACCGGGGGGGGGGGGCCTGTTCTGGGCTCAAGCACACACTGAAGCTGGGTCATGGGGAGCTTCTCCTCACCCAACACCCCAAGTTCTTCTCAGGTCTGTACAGGACACCCATTACCACCCCAGTACCTAAAACTCATCCTGTTTCCTCGAGAAGCCTTCCCACCTGAAAACATCTTAAAGTATTTGAAGATACACATACAGTTACTATTTTTCCTTTACAAAAGACAGTACCTACCACCACTGCACGTCCAGGTGATGCTCACTCATCTTCTAGCAGTACAGTTATCATAGAATCATACAATAGTTATGGTTATGACCAAGGTAAAGCTGCCAAGCCTGACTAAGCTCACTGTAAAGCCTTTCCTCCTCCTTTTTAACACAAGAGCAGAGCCTTTACAAATGAGCACAAGGTAAGTGGAAGAGTTCCTCAACATTTCACAACTCACCTGGTGTAAAGCTTCAGGTCAGCCAAAAAATAATGAGCACAACTGAATGGTGCTGCAACACCTCACTTCTCAAGGGAGAGCAGGTTTCTTAATTCTGGAGGCGGTGTTAACACACTCACCTGTACAGCTCAATTCAGACAAGGGGGTTTTGCTGCTGTTTTGCTTTTTGAAGAGCAGCTTATGAACTGATTCTCCACTATGGGAATTAGCACACCGGAATTTACCTCTGGCAAGGCAGCAGGTAGAGGCGGAAGGCAGTTAGAGACTGGGGAGTCATAGAATCCCAGCCTGGTTTCTGTTGGGAGGGACCTTAAAGCTCCTCCAGCTCCAACCCCTGCCCCGGGCAGGGACACCTTCCACTAGAGCAGGTTGCTCCAAGCCCCTGTGTCCAGCCTGGCCTTGAACACTGCCAGGAAGAGCTTCTGCCTTGTATCTAACCTGAACTTGCCCTGTTTCAGTTTGAACCCATCACCCCTTGTCCTATCACTCCAGTCCCTGATGAAGGTCCCTCTGCAGCATCCTTGCAGCCCCCTCTGAGGTCTCCATGCATCTTCTCCAGCCCCAGAGTTCTCAGCCTGTCCTCATACTGGAGGTGCTCTAGCCTCTGATCATCCTTGTGGCCTCCTCTGGACTTGCTCCAACAGCTCCATGCCCCTCTTACGCTGAGGACACCAGAAGTGCACAGTGCTGCAAGTGGGGTCTCACGAGTCAATGGGGAGCACGTGGGAAGCCACACTCGTGCAGGTAAATGGATGAGATTTTAGCCTGAAACCTGAAGTTACTAATGCCTCAGTCAGAGCAGCCTGAACCTCCACTAGCCATGAAGTGCTTACAGTTAATTGCTTGGCAATTACACTTCTCATTACTGAGCACTACTAAGCAACAAGCACTGGAAGGTCTGAAGTGCCCAGCACTGGCTCTTCCCACAGTCACCAAGGGTCCAGGCTGGGCTGGGGGAAAACCCACTGCACATGGGCCATTCACCCCGTCCCCCATGGCTGCTGCCACACCACTTCTGGGCAGGGCAGAGGAACCCCTGCACAAACTGACTTTGGCTCATAGAAGCCCAGGACAGCAGAGGGACTCAACACCTACACTGCCAGAGGCCCCATTTAGCGTCTGTGACCAGCAGCCAGCATGATGTGGTCGTCAGGGAACTCTCAAGCAGGACAGTTGGATGTTGTTACACATCTCGTACAAGAACTGTTAAGTGGTATTAAAGTAATAGAAACCACAAGCCAAACACAGGCAGTTCAGCCACTCTCACAACAAGAAGCCCAATCACCAGAACGCTGCTTCCACGAGAGCCCATTTAACTCCCATTAGAAGCTGGCCCAGCTCCTTCATCCTTTACCCGTATCATTAGAGGAACATTTAAACGCACACATTTGCTTGTGCCCCAGGTTTGGTCAGTCACAGCAACAAATATCACCTTTAAGTGGACTGGGCAGCACTCGCAGAGCCGCTCTGGGAGCGAAGTGGTTTCTATCCACTCATTAACTTGCATTTATCTGCCTACACATGCGTGACGCTCTTTGCCCATTCAGAAAGAGAGCGATTAAACACACTTAGCTCCCAAAGCCAGACGTTCTCAGTGAGGTGAGGCATTTAAACTGCATCACCCCAAAGTACTGCTTGGATTTTGTGGCATTTTCCAGAGCTATGGGAGGAAAAACCGACTTAAAAATCAGGAACCATTGAGAACAGGGAACAAAGTGCTGGGTTTTGCTCCTCAATTATTCTTGGCTGTTCCCTGGGAACCAACAAGGGATATATAGAACCAAAGAATGGTTTGGATTGCAAGAGACCTTAAAGATCATCTAGTTCCAACCCCCTGCCATGAGCAGGGACACCTTCCTCATATATGGCCTAGAGAAAGCCATCATAAGGCAGACTCAAACGTGGCCTCTCTTCAAACCCAATGATCCCATGACAAAACCCAACAACAGACACAGGAGGTTTGCTGGGGGCACGCCTGACACTACTCAATATTTTATTCATGTAGTATTTTATTAGTAAGTCACAGGCTCACCTGCAGGTAATACTTGGAGAGACAGCAAGTCAGAAGACAAGCTATGGGTCCACATGCCATCTTGATGGACCACAGAAACAATTAAAGGACATAAAGTAGAGCCCACCAACAGGGACAAATGCACAACTTGAACACCAGGCAGGCAGGAATCAGCAGGAGAATCATCAAGTGTGAGTCAGGCAGCAAGGTGGCACATTGCAGAAGGCAGGCGAGGTTCAGTGAGGAGCAGGAGCTGGATGAGTCAACATCATCCCACTGCCATGAAGAAAACAAACAGTGTCCTGGGGCAGATGCCCAGGAGAGCTGCATGGCAGACACATGGAGGGAGTCCAGCCAGGAGCAGGCTCCAGCTGGCCCATGTCCCTCCATGTTGTGTGGAATACAGGATGAGCAGCGAGGGTGAAGGGCTTGGAGGTGACCAGCAAGGAGAGGGCATAGGGGCTGAGGTCATGTGGGTGGAAAAAAGGGTGGAGAGAAAAGCTCGTAACATATAAGAAGTTGGTGATAGGGCTTTCTCCAGGGAATGAGAGGAGAAGGAAAGGATTTAAACTGCACTTAGGGAGATTTAGAAGCCTTTTATTACAGCTTTCCCTCCTGCTGGGTGAGAAAAGGCAGGAGAAAGCCTGAAGAAGTTGAGATGAAAAGAAACAGAAGAACGTCTGCCAGCAACATTTTGGTTCAGTTCATCCCCTGTCCCGCAGCAGGGTGACTACAACTGTTTCAAGCTTCTTTTCTATACACAAGTAGACATGAATCAATCAGAGAATCAGAGACTAGTTTGGGTTGGAAAGGACCCTAAAGCTCCTCCAGCTCCAACCCCTGCCCCGGGCAGGGACACCTTCCACTAGAGCAGGTTGCTCCAAGCCCCTGTGTCCAACCTGCTCTTGAACACTGCCGGGGATGGGGCAGCCACACCTGAGCGTGCTGAGGACTGGGGACAAGAGTCCTGCAAGTGCTCAACAAGCTGTTCTTCACTTCTTTCTCCAATGCTTCGGGGACACCAACTTGCAAAAACTCTTGAGGAACTCTTAGCAGTGACAAGTGGAGAAACAAAAATGTAATCAGTGTTACCCCTTGACTGTCAGCTACAGGAATTGAGAACACTGAGATGTTCCACACATGGTGCAGATGGATGGAGAAGAGAAAAACACTCTTATACATCCAAGTCACTGGCACAAGAGCACCAGGATAAAGATGCAAATGCTTTAGAGCTATAGATGCAGCAGGCTGGGGGACAGGCAGGCAAAGCCAAAGCTAGCCCATGGTAAATCTGACCAGCAAGGCCACAGAGGGATGCCTGGAGCCATGGGAGCTGCCAGCTGAACCAGAGCTGCTCACAGGTACCGGTCCAGCAGCAGAAGAGGGGGAAGCAAGTTTCCAGGAGCTGCTGGAAGACACAAGGATGCCTCAGCAAGCTCTGCTTTCCCATGCTGTGCCTACGTGTGGAGGGTAAACAGCTGATAAGGAGCTATGTGCTGCAAAGCCCCCTCCACCACCGGCCACAATCACGAGCCTCAGCCCAAAGGCCAACTCCCCGTGCCTGGATCCCCACCTCTCCGCAGCCAGCCTCGCTGCTGGCAGTCCAAATCTCAGGAGATTTGATCCAAACAGGATCTGATGCTGGACGACAGCTGCAAAGAGCTTTGAGCCGAGGAGTTTCTGCCTCATCTCACAGTTACAAGCCACAAGAATACAATAGACCCATGCAAGATATCCCCAGATAGCAGAATCTCAGCTCCTCCTTCAGCTGTTTGTCACAGTAAAGCTTGTGAAGCCCAAGCGTGCTAGCAGCATTCTTTAAACTAAAAAGACAGATAATATCCTGGTTCAGAGCTCCAGAGTGAGAACCTCACAACCCATTTCAATAACCAAGATAAATGGTCTATTTTACAGCTGTATGAAGAGGCAGGAATACACTCCTCCTTGGAAAGGGAGGCAGAGCGACAAGCCTGGCTTCTCCAGAATTCAACCTCTCAATTACAGATGAATGCAGCTAAATGGGGAAAAACCACCCTTATTTCTTCTAAACAGAAACCAAGCACAAACTCTGCCTTTGAGACTCCAGACCTGCTGCTTCCACCCTGCCGAGAACTCTGCCATGCAGTGTGGGAGCACTAAAACAGCTGAGTGACGCTTCCCTGAGCCTCGCGGACTTGCCACGAGTTGTGTCTGTTCTCTGCTGAGGTGGGATCTGCTCAGTTTAACCTTACAGCTTTCCTTTCCCATCTCCAAAAGGCTGAGCCTGGGAGGTGCCTGGAAAATCTCGCCTCTCAGATAAAAGCTGAGCCCTCGGGGCACCGCAGCACCCTCACTGGTCTGAGTGATCAGAAGCACATATCCGAATATTCATCTGCTTCCCTGCTCCTCAGGCAATGCACATCACTACTGCTGCCCTCCAAATCAGTGCAGATACACCAGTGTGCAGCACTAGGGTGCTTTGTTGCTCTTTTAATGTGACCGTGACACTGATCTTTCATTTACCTAAAGGATTTCAATTTCTATATGTGTATTTAGACCCCCCCAAAAATACAGACTCCTCGACAGGGAGACAGCATTTACAGCTTGCTTTGTTCAGCTGAGGGGCTGGACAGGTTCTTATACACTGCATGAGTTTTCCAGCCCACTAGAAGGGAAAGAAACTGAGGATCATACTATACAAACCCATGACCTACACGGGAAAGCATAAAGCTCTCATACAAACCCATGACCTGTATGGGAAAGTGCAAAGCTCTCATACAAACCCATGATCTACATGGGAAAGTGCAAAGCTCCAAGAGGCGGAATGAGACCTCGGGGGCAGCACCTGGAACCACTTTTCCACTTCTTTTTGTGTTTTTAAATTGCCCAGGTTTCATTTACACACAACAGACCCCTCTAAGAGGAACTCGCTTGGCTCCAAGCACTCCAACCACGGCTCTATGCGGGGTTATTACCGTCAAGGAGGGTTTAATCATGGTTAAGTACTGGGAAGCAGGAAGCTACTGTGGGGCTGGCATCCCCGCCCTCCGTGGTCCATTCCTCACCATCGCCTCTGATGGTTTCCTTGGAAACATATGCAAGCTTAAATTGGATTGACATTCACTTAGTGGACAGATGGAGTTTGGAACAGCCCAGTGCCTGAAATTCAAGGCCGAGTCTTGGGATGTGTCACGTTCTCAATACAAAACCCACCCTCCCCGAGGTCCCCAAACCCCCAAACTTTAGGTAAAGGTTAAGGATCACCTCATTATTTAGTAATGAGCTTTGAGGTGGCATCTCAGGCAAGGTCAGTGATTACCCATTGTGCTCGAGTGAAAGCCCCAGGCTGAGCACACGACAGCATTTGTGTCTGGAGGGAAGGACTACATTTTTGTTAAGCAAACAGAAGAGTTCTTAAACTCATTAGTGGTTTCAGGCAGGAGGAATGATGCAAGTCATGCATCTGAGTGCAGACAAGAGCCTTCTGCAGGTAGCAGTGTCCTATCTGCACTGTAATCATGCCACTCGCGTCACAAACTTCGGCATCAGGCTGAAGTTAATCCAAAGGACTGATGCTGACCTGCAGCTCCTTCTTCCCAGCACAGAGAGGGGAAGGTTTTAATCACACCTCCATAGCCCCAGAGGTGTCAGGACTGTGATTTCAGCCAAGCTGGTAATTTATGCTGAAGTGGGAATTATTCCCCGGCTCTTCTTCCGCTGCATGGGAAGAAAGGGAAACGGCAAGAAAGGAAAATGGCTTTTTACTGAAGGCTTTCCCAATCACACTGCTCTAATGGGATTTGAAAGGAGTCACCTCTTTGCAACCAGAACACTGTAGGAATCCCAAATAATTACGTTCCTAGAGATTTTTCATGAAATCCAGCATCTAAGAAAGGGAGAGCAAAGATGACAGGGCTCTCAGGAGGGAAAAGGGGGGCAGAAACTGATTCCATACTCTGCCTCACCAGGCACTACCCAGCACGTGCTGGTTATTGTATGTGCCACCTCCAGGTAATGAGGGATGTGCAAGAGTTGGGGTTACAAAGTGACTGCTTATGGCACAAAGCCCCAAAATACCTGGTTCACTTCCCTTGCTTGTGCAATTTGCTGCAATCTAAGGAATCCCCAGTTTGGGATTTACCTGTCTAAGCTGCCAGGTTTTTCCTACCTGTCCCATCACCTGGAGCTTGGCCAGGGTTTTAAGAACAATCCCTTTTCTCTACACACGATTACAGCTGCTACATCCTCTTCCTTTGCTACCCTTCTCGCCCTGGGCAGATCTGCTGCATCTCCTTACTCTGAACCGCCTCCAACCTGGCTTCCTTGAACTGACTTTGCCTGAACTAAACAAAGAAACCAAACCAAACACGCCTCTTGCATCTGGTTTTTGGTTGTTGCTTTTTAAATTAAACCAAGCCCAAACCTCCTGCTGCCCGCTCGTTTCCTTCCCAAGCCTCTGCTCTCCTCCTCCTCCTTCCAAATCTCCCGTTTATCACTATGTGATTATTGCTGCTATCCCTCACTGCCTGCATTCCCCCGGTGCCTCTCCATCCATCCTCTGCAGAGGGAGATGCCTCAATGCCCCTCTCAATCCTATTTATGGGATTCCCAACCCTAAATCAACAAGAACACGCCGGCGCTGCCACCCACCCTCACACAGCAAAGCGGCCCGTAGCGTGGCAGAGCGATGAGCTCCCTCCATCCACAGGCTCTGTACTTGAAGGAACTTCCCCGGCGCGGATCCGGCGTGAGGACGGCGCCTCCCGGCTCGGGCAGCATCCGCCTGCGCTCC
>NW_009927290.1:7483-10344 GCF_000696875.1 Nestor notabilis | reverse complement strand
CCGCGCTGCCCGGGGACCGCTCGCTCTTTGCTTGCATATGCTGTGAGCCGAGAAGCTTAATTCCCTCCAGCCTCCCTTGGCTGCAAGCTGGCGAGTGCCCATGCTTGGGAAGAGGCTTAGTGGGATGCTCGGGTCTGGCACAGCCCACTGTCCGTCCATCCATCCATCCATCCATCCACCCATCCATCCCTCTTTTCCTGTGCAGGAGCAGACCCCAGCCGAGACCCAGTGGGATGTTGGCATCATCCTCTTGAACACTTCGTCAAGAAAGCAAATATGAGTGTGGCACAGGCATGCTGAGCAGCATCCACCACCAAAGTTGGGTACCGCAGAGCATCCCTCCATGGCCAGCCCCACTGTGAGAGCCACTGCCTGCCCCAGCACATCATAGGGCCTCTCTCTGAGCTGGTTTATGTCCCTCGTCCCAAAACATCTTGTACCTCTCATACAGCTCCCGGTGCCACAGCCCTGCCAACAGTGTGCTTACTCCCAGCAATTCCCAGCCCTCGGCCCTGATGGCAGCCAGAAGGAAGCAGCTGTTTGCCAGGGAGGCAGAGCCTGGCAGCGGGCAGCCGTGCCGCAGCCTGTGCCAAGCCGTGCTGAACGAGCTCCTGCTAATCCGCTTCACGGTGCCCGCTCTGAACACGGAGGATTAGCACCAGAGGGTGGGGCTTTGCAGGCCCCTTTGCAGGTCCCAAGTGCCCTGTGGATTAGGTGCCTCCCTCCCCGGGGTCCCTGCAGAGCTGCAGCCAGGCAGCGGCTGTTGGGAGAGGAGAAGAATCACAGCATCAATCAGAGCGGGCAGCGGGAGCAAAGCGAGTGATTTAGGTGACTGGTGAGTGCCGTAACTGATGATGAGCTGCGAGCTGAGGAGAGAGAAGTAAGAAGGTGACACAGGCTGGTGTCTGTGTGCACAAACTGCCTTATCCACAGAGGGGATCTGGCACCCTGGGATGTGATAAATCCCTCTTGCCATGACTGTGTGCTCAGATGAGATGGTTTTTTGAAGGAAGGCAGTGGCTCGGATGTGAGTTACTGGCTGGGGAGCAGCATCCCCAAGGTCCAGCTTGCACAGGAGCCCAGGGATGCTGAATCTCCAGTGTGGGACTCCAGGGCTGCTGGGTCTCCGGTGTAGGCCTCCAGAGATGCTGGGTCTCTGGTATAGGACGCCAGGGATGCTGAGTCTCCAGTGTGGGACCCCAGAGATGCCAGGTGTCTGTCATGGACCATGATGGAGAGGGTATCTACAACCAAGATGTGCAGGGGACCCTGCTGTGCCACCTTTCAGTGGTACCATGCTGTGCCATGCAGTCTCTCCTCTTCCCCCCCCACCAACCCTTCCATCTTCTCTAGCTCTCATTTACAAACAAGGCTGCAGCCCAAGATGGGGAAGGAGGAGGAAGAGGAGGCACCGGAGCCGGGTGTTTCATTCCTGCACACCTCTTCCTGCATACCAGATGGGCAGAGGGAATCATCTCTAATTGTTTATCTGTGATGAGATGCAGCAGAGTCACCTTCTGCTGGTGGTCCCAGCTCCAGGGCAGGGGGATGGAGATGGGGGGGCCCAGGAGATCCCCCACTCCTGGGCCCCCCCATCTCCATCCCCTTGCCCCAGAGCTGCAACTATGGGTCAGCAATCCTCCTCCAGCTCCTTTCTCCTCTCTCCTGATGCTTCCAGTGCTGTTCCTCATCCTCCGACCAGCTCCAGGGCCAAGGGTGATGCGTGACAACGTGATGGAGAGGCTGTGGTGCTTCGGGGACAATTAATCACCAGCACGATTAAAAACAATATAAAGCCTGTGGGCAGGCTGGGAGCCACGTGCTGCCTCAGGGCCACGGTCAGGGCATCGCTTTCCCCCGTTGCTTTGGGTTTGCATTTCAGTGCTGTGGATTTCCCATTATTTTATTTAATCACACAAACCACCTTCCATCCCCAGGCCCTGATGCTCGTGTATCCAAGCCCAGCAAATGATTTATGGAGAGATGATGTATGACCTGCTTGCTCATCTAAGTTTGTGGCTAATCCTGTAGCTGAGATGTCTCTGCAGAGCGTGGTTCTGGCTGGGAGGAGGGATGCTCCTCTCAGGCTCACTCTTGGGTGCTGGAGGGGTCTTTGATTTTGTTCATTTAAACGCTTTTTCTCCTAAACTGCCTCAGAAATCGGTCCCACATCACACCCCCCGGCTCCTGCTGTGGGTAAAGGCAGGTAAATGGATTCCTGGATCCTGGGGGCTTTTCCATGTGCAACATGTGTGTCTGGAGCCCCTCTGTACCTGCGTGCACGTGTGTCGAGCTCTGCCGTACACGTGGCTGCGCCTCAATCTTTCTGAGCGTGTACACTCGCTCTCACTGTATATATGGGTGTGCACAGCTTTATGACAACTGAAATGGAAAAGACAATTGGATGTCAAAACCTATCCGAGGAGCCCATTTATACCCACAGATCTTTATGGGATTCCCACTGATTGATTCAGGCCCCATAAAACTTCCCGCAGCAGCTCCCTCCCCTCCCAGCTGGCTTTGCCTCTGTTCAATAGGGATGTGATTGACTCCTCTGCCTGCAGTGGGATTGAATCCACATCCCTGGATGTGCAGCTCCTTCCCAGCTCCCTGCCGGAGCCGCTCCCGATAAAGGATGCAGCACATGTGCTGCTGTGCCATCCATCATGCTGTCAGAGCTCCAGGCGGGCTGGGGATCTGGGGCTGTGGATGGATCCCGCTGGAGCTTTCCCTTCCTAGTCACTTTCTTCTCTCCTTGTAGAGATGAACTTGATGGCCCATCCCTGGCGGCGTTCAACGGGCTTGGAGCAACCTGCTCTAGTGGAAGGGGGGCCAGCCCCCGGGCGCGGGGGGTGGAGCAC